>NW_004444086.1:2380495-2401061 GCF_000243295.1 Trichechus manatus latirostris
TTTGGTTAGCAGCTGTAGCACACCATAGCTCTTAACCACTGCACCACCAGGGCTCCCTCTCTCTCTATATCTATATATATATATACATATATTTGCTATATATGTGTGTATATCTATGATATATATACACATTATATACACATAATAGCAAGTGAAAATAGCAAGTCAGAAAACAATGCATAGAGTACATCACTTCTGGAAATGGGGAAAAAGTTACTAAATAATGTTATATGTTGTTAATTGATAAATCTGTATTATGTGAAAGTATGGAAATTCAATTAGCAGGATGCATGCTAGACTCATGGCAGTGAAGAAAAGGATTGGAAATGGTGGTCAAATGTAACTTCAACTTTATGTGTAATATTTTACTTCTTGTATTTAAAAACAGACAAAAGAAACATGGCAAAATACAACTATTTGGACATATACTCACATAATCCTCACAACAACCCTATGAGTAGTACTATTAATATCCACATATGAGAAATGAGGAAACTAAAGCACACAAGGTAACTGAAGCACACAGTAACACACCTGTAGTTAAACAACAGTGATGACAAACTCAGATTCAAACCCAGATACTCTGGTCTCAGATCCTATATACATTCCCATTTTTATTTTAAAGATGTTTTCTTTGAAAGCAAATAGAGAAATAGTACAATAACTGAAGGAATATGGTGCTAATGGTGCTGGGGTTTTTTGTTAGTTTGTTTGTTTTTTAAGACAGGAAATATTTTTGTTTTAAGATAGGAGATGATAAGTAGAGATCATCCTGAAGAACAGCAGAAAGTGATGATGCAGCAGTGAGAGTGGGCAGTTTCAGGAGTAAATTCTTCCAGAGGGAATGGTATCCAGTGCCTTAGATGGGAGCCCTGGCCACCTTCCACTTGAAAATAAGAAAAGGTGGAGTCTAATAAATCACATAGATAGGTTAGTAGGCTACTGGAAGGACAGCCAATAGCTGTCTTCTACTCCTACTGTTTCAATGAAACAGGAAATAAAGTCATCAGCTTAGCTTGTGAGACAGGAAGGGATATTGGGCTTTTGAGGAGAAAGGAGAAGGTAGGACATATTGTCAGGATAAGGAGAAGAGTGAGTGGGCTAGGGTAATGTAGCTGGATTAACAGGCAGTTCTGAGATCCCACTAGAGGTTTGTGGTCCCAAATAAAAATGGAGACAAGTCAGCATAGTGGTGTGTTTTCCTCCTGCCATGTTCAGCTGCTTGGATGCTGGTATTAAACAAGTCAATAGCTCAGTTTAGTCAAGGTTAGTCAAGGCAATTATCCAAGATTTCTTTAGAGGGGTTGCCAGCAAAAACAAAAAGGGAGTTGCTGTGGAGTCAACTCTGACTCATGGGAACCCATGTGTCAGAGTAGAACTGTGCTCTATAGAGTTTTCAATGGCTGATTTTCAGAATGAGATTCCCAGGCCTTTTTATTGAGGCATCTGTGTTAGTATCCAAGTATGTATACCACCCAGTGACTCCTTAGAGGGGATACATATGTTAAATTTTGAAACATTAGTAAAAGTTTGCCAGCAAGTGTAAAGCAAATATGTAGATAAAACAACATATGCAAAGAGGTGAAAGAGTGGAAAGCCATAGTATGTTCAGAAAGCTGTATGTAGTTTATTGTTGTTGTAGAAGAAAGTAGGGAGGGTGTGAGGAGATAATACTCGAAAGGTTGGTGGTTTAGTATTTTCTGCTGGCAGGTAAATCTAAAAATATTGGAGCAAAGGGCATGCAATGTCACGGTAAGAATATCAGAATTTACTTACAAGTAATAGATAGTCATAGAAGAGTTTTCATCAGAGGAATGATTTGGTTAGTTCTGTATTTTACAGAGATGACTCTGCAGTGTGGAGAATATATTGAAATGGAGCAAGATTACAGATAAAGTGTTAGGGATTGAATTGTGTCCTCCAAAAATATGTGTTGTAAATCCTAATCTCTAGTCCTGTGGTTATAATCCCATTTGGGAATGGGTTGTCTTTGTTATGTTAATGAGGCAGGATTAGTGTAGGGTGTGTCTTGAGTCAATCTATTTTGAGGTATAAAAGAGATTAAACAAGTAAGCAAGTGGAGGAGAGATGGGAGAAGAGAGATGACAAGCCACATGAAGATGATCACCCAGGAGCAGCAGAAGAGACGAGGACTTTCCTCCAGACCCTACAGAGAGAGAAAGCCTTCCCCTAGAGCTGGCACCCTGAATTTGAACTTCCAGCCTCCTAAACTGTGAGAAAATAAATTTCTGTTTGTTAAAGTCACCCGTTTCTGGTATTTCTATTATAGCAGCACTAGATAACTAAGACACATGTATTCTTTGGTAAGCAGAACAATGGCCTCCCAAAGATGTCCACATGCTAATCCCTGAAGCCTGTGATTATGTTACCTTACATGGCAAAAGAGACTGTGAAGATGTGATTAAGTTAAGAATCTTGAGATGGAGATATTATCCTGGATTATCTGTGTGGGTCCAATGTAATCAGAAGGATTCTTATGGGAGAAAGAAGAAGGTAGGAAAATTAGAGGAGATGTGATGACGAAAATAGAAGTCAGAGAGAGAGAGATTTGAAAATGTTACACTGCCGATTTTGAAGATATAAAGAAGGGCCACTAGCCAAGGAATGCGGGTGGCCTGTAAAAGCTGGAAAAGGCAAGGAAACAAATTCCCAGAAAGCCTCCAGAGAGGAACACAGCCTTGCTGTTGTCTTTATTTTAGCCCAGTGAGAACTGTTTCAAACTTCTGACCTTCAGAACTGTAAGATAATAAACTCGTGGTAATGTGGTAGGTGGTTACAGCAGCAATAGGAAACTAATGCAGACTCAACTAGACATTTATTGCAATAGTCCGGGTGAATGATGAGATTCCTAAGCAAAGATGGTTGCAGTGCACATGGAGAAGACAGTGTGTATTCAGTGGGCATTTGTAAGTCTTGTGACCACAGAAAATTAATGTTCTGGTGTTCAGATCAAAAGGTAATTTGTTCTATAAGAGAAAATGCGGCAGATGGCTGCCATAAATCATGCTTCCCCTTCCAATGTTCAATAGAGTTACTTTAAAGCTACTGCTCATTAAAGAAGTACACTTGTCAGTCCCTTTGATCTATAGGTGGCCACAAGACTAGTTTTTGCCAATGAACTGTGTACAGAAACAGAGTGTTGCTTCCAAGCCAAAGAGCTTAAAAAACAGATGTGCATTCTATACTCCTTCTCTCCCCAAACTGGCTGACTGTGGAGGAGTCTGAGGCTCTGGGAAAGAGGGATACAGGAGTGGAGGGGGCAGAGCCACAAGATGAAAGGAAGTCCCCAAATCTCCACATGGAAGGACACCTGCTGACCAGGAACACCGACAAAGGACTGTTCGATCAGTGTTATGGATTGAATTGTGTTCCCTAAAAAGGTGTGTTGAAGTCCTACCCCTGTACATGTGAATGTGAAGTTGTTTGGGAAAATAGGGTCTTTCTTTGAAGGTGTTATAAGTTCATGAAGTCATAGCAGAGTAGGGTGGTTCCTAACCCTATATGACTGATGTCTTATAAAAGAGGAGGCCAGACAGGGAGACAGAGTCACACAAGAAGAACAGCTACGTGATAGACACAGCTACAAGTCAAGGAATGCCAGCCAAGGAGTGTGGGCAGCCATAAGAAGCTAGGAAAGAGGCATGGAAGAGTTCCTGTCTTGGAGCCCTCAGAAGGAATTGACATGGCCAGTAACCTGATTTGGACTTCTAGCCTCCAGAACAGTGAGACAGAAATTTCTGTTCTTATAAGCCACCTAGTTTGTAGTTCTTTGTTATGGCAGCCTTAGGAAACAAAGACAACAAGTAAGAAGTAAACATCTATTTTTTTTAATTCACTAATTTGGGGGATTTATTTATTTTTATCCTAAAAACTGGTACTGAAATTGAAGCGCTGTTTTAACAGAATCCTAAAA
Organism: Trichechus manatus latirostris; assembly: GCF_000243295.1. Lineage (NCBI taxonomy): Eukaryota > Metazoa > Chordata > Mammalia > Sirenia > Trichechidae > Trichechus > Trichechus manatus. Next base: position 2,384,430 of record NW_004444086.1, read on the forward strand.
TACGTGGTATAGTTGAGTGGATGGCAGAAGTACCTGCTAAGCTTACAGCTCTAGATTAGAAAGTTGGTAGTGTGTGTTAGTTGTTACTTGCTAGTGTTTAGCAAGCTATTAGACGATGAGCTCAGGCAAGAATTGACCAGTTTGCAAGCAAAAATGAAAGAGAATAGAGAGAATCCGTTCAGCTATTTGGGGTTTCTCACATTTGCACAATCCGAATGATTCTAGAACTCAAACATTAAGAGATAAGACTGAAAAGTGTTTGAACTATAAAGGCCCTTTACTTTTCTTAGTAAAATAAAGTGACTCAGTGTTGGAGCAAAGACCATATTAAGGGTGCTTCCTTCCCACTCAAGCCCATTGTTTCAAATAGTTTTAAGATAGGCACCACTGAGTTGAGACAAAGCCGTGGGGCATGAAAGCAAAGAAAGAAAGTAGGCCTAACAACAATGTCTTGAATAAGACTGTAACTGTAAATCCTGACACACAGAACTTCCTGGAAGCAAATAGAACAGGAGCCTACTAAGTTTTTGAGGGAGTTCTATTACCAACAAATACACAATCCTGAACAAAATGAGGTTGAATGTTTAAGCCTTATTCTCAAATCTCCAAACCTGCATGAACACAAAGTGAGCTGTGAAAGCTCAACAGAACCAAAGGACATTCTCCAACATCAACTCCAGGTGTAGTCATTGAGGCTATTGAATAACCTCCTCAGTATGGAGCTGAGGACCACAGAGAAAAATGAGCAACGGAGAGCTGATTCTAATCAAGGAATCCACCCCCTGACAGGACAGAGGGACCTCACAATGCCACAAGCTCCGCATAATTTCAACATTGCTAGTAGCCAGTGACTGCTATGTTTCTCCTATTCTCCCTGCTTGATTACTGAATTCCTCAAAATCTCACCAGATGAACTGTTAATAAAACAAAGCTAAATTTTCTAGAACTTATTGCAGTAAGAGAGAATACCACCTTGATGGAGTCTTAGCAGTGTCTCAGAGGTGGAAGTCAGAAGTGGGATATATATATGGTTTTGGAGTCTGGGATCAGTTGATTTATGGTGGGTCATTCAAGGTAGAGAACTGTTTGAGACTGAGCAAAATATGTGATATAAGAGTTTAACGTTGGTGGGCATAAGGTGAAGGAAGGTCTTGAAGTAAAGCCTTGATAAACTGTTATTGATAAGTGAGCTATTTACCCAGATAAGCAGACTATTGTTTCCTGGGGTGGGGGCTGGAGGGTGGGGGGTGGCTGGGAAACACTATGGGAAGTTCCTGAAGCAAACAGTGAAGTTATTTCTTGATTTACAGCCATGAGTTGGAACAAACACCAAATTTGTTGTCCAAAATCTTCAAGTTTTATTGACATATAAGATCTTAATTCTCACTATTGTAACTGTCCTGCCCTGTCTCCACTATGGTATGGTTGTCAGGGGTGTCCATTAATTCAAACATTGCCAAGCTATGAGGAGCCACACCCAAAACTGATGACGAGAACTTCTCCTCACCCAGAGATCTGGGATTTTGAGGATACAGTGAAGAGACTCTGGTTCCTTGGGGAAAAAGTCAGTGTGTTCTATGTTTGGAAACAAATGTGTACATGGTTATAGGCTGGTTAGATGGGTAGATGGATGGAACCAATAGCCCAAATTTTGTGTTTCCCCTTCATTGCATAGAATAATCACTGGAAAGTAGCTGCCTAGCTTCCTGTGGGACTAGGTGAAGCCATGTGACTAGTTCCCAACAATGTGAATAGGATATGAGTGGAGACAATATGAGTCATTTCCAAACCTGGAATTTGTAAGACAGGTGTGCATTCTCTATTTTCTGGGACTAAAAGTAGAGTATTTTGAAACTCTAGGAGAAGGCAAAACCACAAATGGAAGAAGCCTGGGTCCATGAATCTGCATGTAGAAAGTTGCCTGCAAAACAAAAGTACCCATGTTGGTTTAAGTAAGTGAGAAATAAACTCCTATTAGGTTAAGTCACTGAGATTTGATAGGTTATTTATAACAGTAGGTAGCTGTCTTAGTTACTTAGTGGTAATGTAACAGAAATACTAGTGAGTGGTTTAAAGATCAGAAATTTATTTTCTCACAGTTCGGGAAGCTAAAAGTTCCAATCAGGGTCTTGGCCGTGTCAATTCCTTCCTGGTTGGTAGCCCTGGCTTTCCTTAGTTCCTTGGCAATCCTCACATGGCATCTGTCTTCCCCAGTTTGTGCATGTGTCTGTGTCTAATCTGCTCTTTTTATAACTCAGAAGTGATTAGGTTTAGGACATACCCCACACCAATATGGCCTTATTAAAATAACAAAGAAAACCCTATTTCCAAATAGGATTACATCCACAGGTATAGAATTGGAATCCTAACCCTTATTTTGGGAGAACACAAGACAATCAATAATGGTAGCATTATCCTAAACTCCTGTATCTTAATAATACCTGAGGCTTAGCATAAAAGAAGGAGTCCATGGGTTTTGCAAAATGGTTAACGCATTTGGCTGCTAACCGAAAGGTTGGAGGTTCCAGTCCAACCGGAGGCACCTCAGAAGAAAGTCCTGTTGATCTGCTTCTGAAAGATCACAGCCATTGAAAACTCTGTGGAGCATAGTTCTACTCTGACAACAATGGAGTTGCCATAAGTCGGAACTGACTTGACAACAACTAGCTTTTTATCATAAAAGATATAATATATAATGTAAGCTCAAATACTGACATTAAATACATTGTGGAAGAAATACAAACGTATACACAGAATCATACCCTTTTGTAATAATAAAAGTATCTATATAGACAGAAGAAACAAAAAAGAATATACATTACATTTTTACATTAATAATAAACATGCCTGAATACTGGAATTACTGATAATTCCTATCTTATTCTTTATACTTTTTAAAATTTTCCAACTACTCTGTAATTAATATGGATTACTTTTGACATGAGAAAAAGAAGAACATATGTTTTTGAATCTAGCCATTAATAACCATATTGTGAGTGTCTCAAAGGCATAAAAAATTAATGATTCCTTACATAACACTTGGCATAGTAGGTGCTTAACAAATATTTATTAAATAATTTAAATAAAAAATAATCTAATATACAATAGCTTTTAATTTCCCAGTTGTTGGTAACGGAACAGAGGTGGAGGGTTATGTAGGTGCTTTTTCTGGTTTGAATTTGAAGATGCTTATTTCTCAACAACAATATGAAGATGCTTATTTCTCAACAAAAAGCAACTTCATTAATGTCATTTTTTTAAATTAGAGTGTCCAGAAAGTCATGTCATTATAAAATTTACTAAGACAAAGTCTGAGGAATGTAGGACATGATTGACCTAATATTGTGACTCATAATTAGAATATAAAATTGGTTCCTGAAATCACCTGGGACCAGAGTGGAGCTGCTGGCAGTGGTGTCTTTCTCCCCAGAGCAATGATGAAGCGCCATTCGGTTCTGACTACCTGTAAAAACATGCTTTCCGTTACCATGGCAGCAAGGCTGATCATCTTCTCTTCATTAAAGAAGTTTCTGCTAGCAATCCTGTAAGAGTAAAATCAGCACTTCCAGATCCAGGTTGAGTCATTACTTTTGGCCTCATTAACATGGTGCAGTCCTTCTGTCTGCTAACAGACAGTTAAAACAAAAAAATATTTAACCAAATGAGTAAAATGATGCAGCCAAGCTAAATGAATCTGAACCCCAACTCTGCTAAGGGAGAGAGAAGGTGAAGTAATGTATATGGATATGTTTGTTATTATTAGGTGCCCTTGAGTCAGTTCCAACTCATAGCAACCCTGTGTACAACACTACGAAACACTGCTTGGTTCTGTGCCATCCTCACAGTTGTTGCTATGTTTGAGCCCATTGTTGCAGCCACTGTATCAATCCATCTCATTGAGGATCTTCCTCTATTTCACTGACCTCTACTTTACCAAGCAGAATGTCCTTCTCCAGGGACTGGTCCCTCCTGATAACATGTCCAAAGTATGTGAGATGAAGTCTCGCCATCCTAGCCTCCAAGGAGAACTCTGGCTGTATTTCTCCCAAGAAGGACTTGTTTGTTCTAGTGGCAGTCCATGGTATATTCAATATACTTCCCCAACACCATAACTTAAAGGCATCAATTCTTCTTTGGGCTTCCTTATTCATTGTCCAACTTTCGCACGCATCATGAGATGATTGAAAACACCATGACTTGGGTCAGGTACTCCTTAGTCTTCAAAGTGACATGTTTGCTTTGTAACACTTGAAAGAGGTCTTTTGCAGCAGATTTTCCCAGTGCAATACATCATTTGATTTCTTAACTGCTGCTTCCATGAGCCTTGATTGCAGATCCAAGTAAAATGAAATCCTTGACAACTTCAACATTTTCTCCATTTATCATGATGTTGCTTACTGGTCCAGTTGTGAGGATTTTTGTTTTCTTTATGTTAAGGTGTAATCCATACTGAAGGCATATTATGTATATAAAAGCAAACCAAGCCCATTGCCATCGAGCTGATTCTGATTATACATATATATATCTTATATACATATGTTCATATATATGTATATCTCAGTCATAGAAAACTACCTTAATCCTTTAAATGTGTATATTCTTCAAACAATCATATCATCTGCCTGTTGGAAAATATCAATTAAACTATGCACAGTGCATGGAAAACAAAATATTATTCCACTTAGTCCTTAAGAATAAACAACATTATTATGATCAAGAGTTCTTGGTTGAATGTGGTCTATTTAGAAGGGAATTCAAGCCAGAAGACAGGATATGTCCTCCTGCTGCTGAAAGGGAGGGTTGAGTGGACAGGAAATAGAAACTCCAGTGAACAGCTTTCTCTGGAGAGGAGCCCATTAGGTGGTTTGGGAACATTCTGACTCAACTATGTGGTTTTTGGAATGGTAGATTGAGCTGGATTGTAAGATGAAAATGCAACTGCTCAACTCAAATTTGACTGTGTAAGTAGGGATTCATAACCATATTTTACCAGGGTTAATACTGTATAGAAAATATATTCTTACAGGGTGCAAGTTAGAATTTTGTTCCTTTTTGCCCAGGTATAAAGACAGCTTTGTAGACATGACACTCTAACATTTCACAATCTTTAATATAGCAACTGTGCCAACATTCTTATGTGGAGAGTCTTGCTAAAGACTGTGGTTCCAAAGAGAACTTCTGGTGGGGTAAAATGACAGCCCACCTGGCTTTTCAATGAGGTGAAATGAAAGATTATTAATTTGTTAGTAAGAGTTGTGAAGAGCTAGGAGTATCTTTAAAGAACTTAGGTGAACACAATCTCATTGTTTAAAAACATTACAATGTAGAGCAGTCTTGTAATAAGACAGCAAAATTGATGGAAAGAACTTCCTCCTAGAACAGCAGAGCAAGTTGAAATATACAGTTTCACCTGCAATTGGAAAGCAACTGAAGGGCATCCTAAGGTCAAAGGCGCACTGTAGATGAATTACCGCCAGTAAATCCTCAGCTGCTCTGAAATAAAGTGTTCCAATAAAGTAAACAAAATAGATTTAGGCTCCAGAGGCCTCTAACAAAACAAGGTTACTGAGGAGAAAATACCCAAATGTGAATTGTGAACTAAACAAGCACAGGAAATAAAGAGTCAGTGATCGTATTTAGTCTGAAATGTGCTAGTCAATTGAATCCTACATTTCCTAAAGCAGTTCAGTTTTGCTTGGGTTGGATAGATGCATGATTTCCCACAGAAAATAGCATGGCATTTGTAAATAATAGAGTGCATACTAACAAGGCAAGATTGATGGTAAAACACTTGTAGAGTTTAGGAGACTGCCTTTAACATTCTGTGGCACTTAAGATCTACTAACAGTCAATTGTTCATGTGGCCCACCTCTTCATGATTTCTCTAGAGTGCCCATCCTTCCCTGAAAATTCAGACAGGTAATGGCTCAGCTGTATTCTCTCCCTCCCCCACTTTCTCTCTGCTCAGTTGCCTTAAACAAGGGCTTCAGAGAAAAGAACATATCGAAGGTTGAGTTTGCTCCATGAGCCACCTTAGAAAAAAGTATGTTGAAAGAAATTTTTTTCATCCATGAGATACATTTAGATGTCAGATTAATAGTTAATTGTCTAAAATATTCCTTTTTCCTCTTTACAGATTGAAGTGTGGTCCCCAAGCAAGGCAGTACAGAGAATCTCAGACAAGTTCGATAATCTTTACATTGTTCCTCTTGGGTAAATATCTAGTTACTGGAGTCTGCATCAATATAACTGGGATTAGGTGGTTTGAGGAGTTAAGTAGCATTGAATTCCTAGTTTGTCAAGTAACTGATTTACTTAGAATAGCAAATGTTTGAGTCAAAGTCAGTCCATTCTCAGATTTATCCTTTGAATTTTTCAGGTTCTTTTATGAACCACAGAGCACACTTGCCATATTGACATTATATGTATGAGGACCTGTTTCTCCAAAATCTCTCATATCTACTTTTCACCAAGGACCTTAAAATGCCACCATCCTGGATATCTCAGTTGTATAATACCAGAGAAACCCTGGAATCAGTGGAATAGAGATAGGAAACATTCATGATGATCGTCATCATTTGACAGCAATCATTAATATTTCCCCAGTACCATCCCTATCCGGGAGTGTTCCGAGTTGGATTATTAGGAAGGAAATGTTGAGATGGAGTCAGTGGTACAAGACATGTCTTTGGTATCAACACCTGTGAAGTCAAAGGAGGAAGCAAGACTGGGTATAAGAAGAAGTCAAAATGCAATGCAGTCCCAACAGGCCTTGGTGAACCTAATGACTCTCAAGTGAGGATGGCCCATCACAGTGTCCCACATCAAATTCAAACGCCTGGTTTTTATGTGCCTTCTTTGGTCTGTAATTAGATGTGGGCTGTCCCAGGAAGGACATGAACTTCAGTGGGATGGTTCTCTGTAGCTGAGGCAGACTTCTTTGAAGGGGTTGAGAATTGGAGATTGTCTGATGATCACACTCACTACTAACTGGATAGCAAGTCTTTCTTTGAAGGAGAACTGGGCGGTGCTTCTCCATGTCTAACAGAAAGTATAAAATTTTGTCTTAAAAATAGTTGCCCCTCATATGCCCATACTTGTACATGAATGTTCACAGGAGCATTATTCATAATAGCCAAAAAGTGGAAATATCCCATATGTCCACCAACTGATGGGTGGATAAATTATATGTGGTATATCCATGTAATGGAATACTATTTGGCAATAAGAAGGAATGAAGTACTGATACATGCTACAACATGGACGAACCTTGAAAACATTAAGCTAGTGAAAGAAGCCAGTCACAAAATACCACATATCGCATAATTTCATTTTTATGAAATTTCCAGATTAGACAAATCTATAGAGATACAAAGTAGATTAGTGATTGCCTAGGACTGAAGGTGGGGGTGGAATGAGAAGTGACTGCTAATGGATATTGAGTTTCTTTTTAGTTAATGAAAATGTTATAAGCTTAGATAGTGGTGAAGTGCAACTCTGTAAATATGCTAAAACTATTGAACTATACTCTTTAAATGGGTGAATTTTATGGTATCTGAAGTATACCTCAATAAAGTTTTTAAGAAAAAAAAAGGTCATACTGAAGTAAGGTAGGCAAATGTCCTTCCTATTCTCCTTTGAATAAGTCTCGCTAAACATCATTATTATCATCATTACTATTTATTTGGCACTTATACTAGGCACTCTTCTAAAGTACTTTGCATACTTTATCTCATTTCTACAACAGTGAACTATTATTACTCTTATTTTATAAATGATAAACTTGAAGTTTAGAGAGATTAAGGGATTTGAACATTTCAAGATCTATCCTAAAGTACAACCCTGTCAGTGATAAGATAATATCCATAAGTCTACAAGGAAGACCGGTTAACATGGCTATTATTCAAATTTAGGTACCAACCACTAATGCCAAAGATGAAGAAACTGAAGATTTTTACCAAGTTCCACAGTCTGAAATTGATCAAATATGCAACCAAGATGCATTGATGATTACCTATGATTGGAATGGGAGAGTTGGAAACAAAGAAGAAGGATTAGTAGTTGGAAAATAAGTCCTTGATGATCGAAATGATGCTGGAGGTCACATAATAGAATTTTGCAACAGCAAGGACCTATTAATTGGAAATACCATTTTTCAACAGCGTAAATGGTGACTATACATGTGGACCTCTCCAGATGGAATACACAGGAATCAAATCAACTACATCTGTGGAAAGAGACAATAGAGAAGCTCAATATCATCAGTCAGAACAAAGCCTGGGGCCAACTGTGAAACAGATCAATAGTTACTCATAAGCAAGTTCAAGGTGAAGCTGAAGAAAATTAAAATAAGTCCACAGAGCCGAAGTATGAACTTAAGTATATCCTACCTGAATTAAGAGACTTTCTCAGGAATAGATTTGATACATTGAACACTAATGCCCAAAGACTGGACAAGTTGTGGGATGACATCAAGGACATCATACCTAAGAAAGCAAAGGGTCATTAAAAAGACAGAAAAGAAAGAAAATACCGAGGACAAGGGCCAAGACGGTGGAGAATTCAGACGCTTCCTGTGGCTCCTCTTACAACAAAGACCCAAAAAAACAAGTTTATTGATTATATATGACAATCTAGAAGCCCTGAACAACAAAGACAAAGTTGAGGAATCTGACTGAGTGGCAAGGGGAAGGAGAGACAGTTTAGAAGCAGCGAGGATTTGCCAGACCAGACCTGGCTGTCACCCTGCAGGCTGGATCGGCCAGTACACAAGGGCTGAGGCAAGCAGTAGCACTTGGGATGCATTTTCCACACTAGAAGAAACTGACTGGTGGACAGTCTGTGCAAGCCTGTGGAACCAGGGAGAAGTGGCACTGAATCTGCGAAAGTTAAGTGCAATCATCTAACTTACCACGTGGGATCAAAGAAAACCCTTCCCCCCCTGGGAAGTACCTCCCTCCCATTTACCCATCCCCTCCACTCTGCTCCCGTCCAGCTTCAGTGATTGCTGTACCCCCTGGGCTGGAAGCAGGACCTGTCATGTGCCCTGAGCCATTCTCCCGGCTTTGGAAAGGGAACAAAATTAACAAACATGAAAAAGATAATCTGCCAGCTACCCTAAACCAGGAATTTAGGGTAGGCACAGCTCCTTTGCCTAAGCACAGGCATAAGGGTTCCACAGACTTTGAATGCCTTTCACCCCTGCATAGACCTGTGTGGGCCCATTTCAACAGTGTAGGCCCTCATTAGCATAGTATGACAGGATATATACCTGAAGCCTATTTTCAACTGCAACAGCTAAGGGAGAGTGGTAGATTCATAACATTTGACACCACCTTGCCCATTAAGCAGAGTCCTCACCTACCCACATCAGGGGCCTGAGGACTGGTGGCTCCACGTGCTCCACCTAGCCACCTGCGATAGGGGTCTGAGAATTAGTGGTGCCTCCTAGTCCTTACATCCAACAGCATTGGGTGCCTGAAGTCTGGCTGCAAAACTCACCCAACTATGTGCTCTAGGGAACAAGGACATGCCTTCCACCCAGGTGCTCAGGGGCAGCCATCAGCCCCCTATCTTGCTCAGCACATAACCTCTAACTGCAGCCAGATATCTAGGTCTACTCCAGTCACCCCTATGTAGCCCTGCCCTTCTAGGACTGTAGGTGAGATCCATGACCTGGACACTTGTGCTGAATCCATACAAGAAAAGGAAATGAACTCCTGGGCTCACATACCTAGTAACAGCTCTAATCACCTGGTGGCAGGACGTGAGAGCTTCAACGACACCAATAATTGAAATAGCTCATATGACCAGCTGATTTGGGTATATCAAAACAAAAGAAAACAAGAAGCTAGGACACAGTAAGAAAACATAAAATAAATAAATATAATAACTTATTGATGGCTTAGAGACAACAGTCAATATAAAATCACATAAAGAGGCAGTCCATGATGGCTTCAGCAAGCTACCAAAATGAAGAACCAAGAAACTTCCCAGAGGAAGAGAAGGTCTTGGAATTACCAGAGGCAGAATACAAAAGATTAATACACAGAGTTCTTCAAGAGATCAGGAAGGAGATCATTCAAAATGCAGACCAAGCCAAGGAACACACAGACAAAGCAACAGAGGAACTTAAGAAGGTTATACAAGAGCATAATGACAAATTTAACAGGCTGCAAGAATCCATAGAGAGACAGCAATCAGAAATCCAGAAGATTAACAATAACATTTCAGAATTAGACAACTCAATAGAAAGTCGTAAGAGCAGAATTAATGCAATGGAAGTCAGAATTAGTGAGATTGAAGATAAAGCACTTGACATCAATTTATTTGAGGAAAAATCAGATAAAAGAATTTTAAAAAATGAAGAAACTCTAAGAATTATGTGGGACTCTATCAAGAGGAATAACCTACGAGTGATTGGAGTACTAGAATGGGCAGGGACAACAGAAAATACAGAGTGAATTGTTGAAGATTTGTTGGCAGAAAACTTCCCTGTTATCATGAAAGATGAAAAGATATCTATCCGAGAAGCTCATCAAACCCCACATGGGGTAGATCCCAAAAGAAAGCCACCAAAACATATTACAATCAAACTTGCCAAAACTAAAGATAGAGAATTTTAAGAGTGGCTAGGGATAAACGAAAAGTCATCTACAAAGGAATATCAATAAGACTAAGCTTGGACTACTCAGCAGAAATCATGCAGGCAAGAAGGCAATGGGATGACATATATAAAGCCTTGAAGGAAAAAGAACTGCCAACCAAGAATTATATATCTAGCAAAACTGTCTCTCAAATATGCTGGAGAAATTAGGGCATTTCCAGATAAACAGAAGTTAAGGGAATTTCTAAAAATTAAACCAAAATTAAAAGAAATACTAAAAGGAGTCTTCCAGTTAGAAAATCAATAACAATCCAAGACTAGAACACAGGACAGAACAACCAGATATGAAGCCAGGTAGGGAAGTCACAAAAATAAATCAAAGCTAAAACATTGAAAATAGGGAAACAGAGACGTCAGTGTGTAAAAGATTAAAACAAAAAAGAGGGACTAAATAATGTAGTCATAGAACTTTCATATGGAGAGGAAGTCAAGGTGATATCAAGAAAGAAAAGACCAAAATAGATGTCAGAAGAGACTCTGAAACTTGCTCTTGAATGTAGAGTAGCTAAAGCTAATGGAAAAATGATGAAGTAAAAGAGCTGAAAAGCAGATTTCAAAGGGCAGTTCAAGAAGACAAAGTAAAGTGTTATAATAAAATGTGAAAAGACCTGGAGTTAGAAAACCAAAAGGAAAGAACACATTAGGCTGAAAGAACTGAAGAAAAAATTCAAGAATCGAGTTGCAATATTGAAGGCTTCTATGGGCAAAATATGGAACAATGCAGGAAGTATCAAAAGAAGATGGAAGCAATACACAGAGCTACTGAACCAAAAAGAATTCGTCGACATTCAACCATTTTGGGAGGTAGCATATGGTCAAAACTGATGATACTGAAGGAATAAGTCCAAACTGCACTGAGGAGTTCAAGCTACATAGACCAGAGGAGATCCATATTTGTGCCCATTCCAAAGAAAGTTGATCCCAGAGAATGTGGAAATTATTGAACAATATCATTAATAACACACACAAGTAAAATTTTGCTGAAGATAATTCAAAAACTGTTGCAGCAGTACATTGACAGGGAACTTCCAGAAATTCAAGTCAGATTCAGAAGAGGACTTAGAACAAGGAATATCATTGCTGACATCAGAGGTATCTTGGCTGAAAGCAGACAATACCAGAAAGACGTTTACCGGTATTTTATTGACTATGCAAAAGAATTTGACTGTGTAGAGCATAACAAATTAAAGATAACGTTGCAACAAATGGAAATTCCAGAACACATAATTGTGCTCATGAGGAAACTGTACACAGACCAAGAGGCAGTCTTTCAAAAAGAACAAGGGGATACTGTGTGGCTTAAAATCAGGAAAGATGTGCGTCAAGGTTGAATCCTTTCACCATATTTGTTCTATCTGTATGTTGAGCAAATAATCTGAGAAGCTGGACTATATGAAGAAGAATGCCGTATCAGGATTGGAGGAATACTTATTAACAACCTGTGATATGCAAATGACATCACTTTGCTTGCTGAAAGTGAAGAAGACTTGAAGCACTTACTGATGAAAACCAAAGAACACAGCCTTCAGTATGGATTACACTTCAACATAAAGAAAACAAAAATCATCAGAACTGAACCTATAAGCAATAGCAGGATAAACGAAGAAAATACTGGAGTTGTCAATGCTCCTTAGAAGTGAGGATGGCGAGACTTTATCTCACATACTTTGGTCATGTTATCAGGAGAGACCAGTCCCTGGAGAAGAGCATCACTCTTGGTAAAGTAGAAGGTCAGCAAAAAAGAGGAAGACCCTCAACATGATGGATTGACACAGTGGCTGCAACAATGGTCTCAAACATAGCAATGATTTGCGAGGATGGCACAGGACCTGGCAGTGATTCATTCTGTTGTACCTAGGGTCAGTATGAGTCGGAACCGACTTGAGGGCACCTAACAACAACATCAAAAAGTGATTTGTTTAAGACTACAGAGCTGGTGATGTCAGAATTATGATTTAATATCAGTCTTCTTGACTCCAGATTTGCTCAGTGACTATGTTGCCTGTATTTTAGAACTAAGTCAAAACATCTGTGTAGGTATAGTGGCATTGTACTAAAGCTAATCCTGTATGATGATTTTACTTTCCACATGCCCTGTCCTCTATGGAGATTAAGGCAGTGCTTAAATTTCGTCTCCTAATTGTGCATTCTCCTTTTATTTAGACAATTAATATTTACTATCTTTCTACTTCTGGGAGTCAAAACCCTCCCCTCCCCCTACATACCATAGTAAAATCATTATTAACTGGAATCCAGAGAAATCTGAAGAAAATCAAACAGTGGTACAAAGTTCTTTCTATATTAGATTTCCTTTTTGTATGAGTATAATGAACTGTAGAAGGAGGAGGAGACTGAGAACTGGGTGACAGAAAAGTGAGTGGGCAATTTTGGATTTGTCCAAACTTGTAGACCAGTAGATTTTTTTACAGACAGTTGCAAATTTCTTGAGCCATGGCATGGGAGCATTCATTACACTATGATTTTATAGGGCAGAAAGTAGGACTGCAAACAAATGACTTCATGGGCTATAGCCTCAAAAAATGTGCCCTGGCCACTCTACTAACAGTGTTGGGTCCTTTATCTGTTATGCTTCTTAGTGTTTCGCCTGTTGTAGACTAGAAAATATGAGTCCAGAATCTATCTCTGGTAAATTCTCCTTGTCTTGGAGCAAACTGGCATCTGAAGAACTGGGTATCCCATAAGGAGGAAGTCATTCCAACATATACCCAAGGGGTTTTTCAAAAATAATTGAACTTTTGATGGTGAAATGAGTAAATAAGGATTTCTTGGATAGAAGCAAGTAAAATATTCAGAGATTTAAAAAGCTATTGTTGTTGTTTTTAGGTGACATCGAATCAATTTTGACTCATAGCAACTCCATATGACAGACTAGAGCTGCCCCATAGAGTTTCCTAGACTGTATAGGAGCATATCACCAGGTCTTTCTCCCATGGAGCCACTAAGTGGGTTCAAACCTCCAATTTTTCAGTTAACAACTGAGTGCTTAACCATTGTGCAACCAGGATTCCTTATGACTATGAAAAAAGAGAGAAGAAACAAATTACCAATATCAGAAATAATAGCGGGATCATTACTACTGATTCCATGGACATTAAAATGATAACAAAGGAATACTATGAAAAATTCAATGGCCACAGATTTGATAAGTTAAATGAAATGGATCAATTTCTTGAAAGACACAAGCTACTAAAACTAACACAAGGAGAAACAGATAATCTGAGTAAGGCTATATCTATTAAATACCAATTCTCCACAATTTCTTCCAGAAAATAGAAGCAGAAGAAACACTTCCTAATGCATTCTATGAGGCCAGCGTTACCCTAATATCAAAACCAAATAAAAACGTTTCAAGAAAGGAAAACTACAGATTAATATCCCTCATGAACATCAATGCACAAAAAAATCAACAAAATATTTGCAAACTGAATCCAACAATGTATTAAAAGAGTTACATACCAAAAGAAGAACAAACTAGGAGGACTCACAGGTCCTAATTTCAAAAATGTACTTCAAAGCTACAGTAATCAAAACAGTATGGTACTGGTATAAGGCTAAACATATAGACCAATAGAATAGAATTGAGAGTCCAGAAATAAACTCATACATTTGAGGCCAACTGATTTTTGACAAGAGTGCCAAGTCTGTTCAAAGAGGAAAGAATAGTTCCTTCAACAAATGGTGCCGGTACAACTAGATATCCACATGCAGAAGAATGAAGTTGGATCCCTACCTCACACCACATGCAAAAATTTGCTCAAAATGGATTAACGACCCAAATATAAGAGCTAAAACCATAAAATCCTTAGAATAAAATATAGCGATAAATCTTCAGGACCTTGTATTTGGCAATGGATTCTTAGACACATCACCAAAGGTATAAGCAACAAAAGAAAAAATAGATAAACTGAACTTCATAAAAAAAAAGATTGGAGTGGGAGGGAAAAACACTAAATAGACAATAGACAAGTGGTAACTTTGATGAAGGGTAAGACAGTACATAATACTAGGGAAGCTGGCACAACATGTCCAAGGAGAAGTCATGGAAGCTCCATAGACACATCCAAACTCCCTGAGGCACCAAATCACTGGGCTGAGGGCTGTGGGAACCATGGTCTCAGGGACCATCTCACTCAATTGGCATAACATAGTTTATAAAGAAAATGTTCTGCATTCTACTTTGGTGAGTAGTGTCTGGGATCTTAAAAGCTTGTGAGCAACCATCCAAGATACTCCACTGGTCTCACCCTTCTGGAGCAAGGGAGAATGAATAAAACCAAAGACACAAGGACTAATGGACCACAACTACCACAGCCTCCAGCAGACTGACTCCAGCACAACTAGATGGTGCTACGACCACTGACTGCTCTGACAGGAATCACAAGAGAGGGTCCTGGACAGAGCTGCAGAAAAATGTAGAACAAAATTCTAACACAAAAAAACACCAGACTTACTGGTCTGACAGAGACTGGAGAAACCCCAAGAGCATGGCTCCCGGACACCATTTTAGCTCAGTAATGAAGTCTCTCCTGAGGTTCCCCCTTCAGCTAAAGATTAAACAGGCCCATAAAACAAAATGAAACTAAAAGGGCACGTCAGCCCGGGGCAAGGACAAGAAGGCAGGAGGGAACAGGAAAGCTAATAATGGGGAATCCAAGGTTGAGAAAGGGAGAGTGTTGACATGTTGTGGGGTTGGAAACCAACGTCACAGAACAATATGTGTATTAATTGTTTAATGAGAAACTAGTATGCTCTGTAAACCTTCATCTAAAGTACACACACACAAAAAAAGAATAGTTTTGGGAAAAAAACAAACCCAAACTAGTTGCCATTGAGTTGATTCATACTCATGGCGATCCCATGTGTGTCAGAGTAAAACTGTGCTCCACAGAGTTTTCAATCACTGATTTTTCAGAGTAGATCGTCAGTCCTTTCTTCCAAGGCACCTCTGGGTAGACTCAAATCCCTACTTTCGGTTAGCAGCGAAGTATTTAACTGTTTATGCTACCCAGGAACTATAACATTGAAGACTTTCCTATTTTTCCTTCCTGTGTAGAACAGCCGTCCAGCCTGAGATCTTGGAAAGAGAACTTACACCTTTTCTAAGAATTTTAATTGAGTCTGAAACAGTTAAGCTTATCACCTAATGATAAGAGAGAGAGAGAACGAGGGAGGAAGAGATGGAACGAGAGATACAGAAAGAGGGAGAGAGAGAGAGAGGCAGAAAAGAAAGAGATCTGATAGACATGTATGATGATTCCAAAACTTGACCATACTTTTTAAGGTTCAGCAGACATTACTTGATTACCTTGTAAGCCATCTTCAACCATTTAATAAAATAAATGTAATAAGGGTGGCATTAATTACTACCTTACCCCTTCAGACCTTAATTTCTTTGCTCCTTTCAGGTGAATAACTGCGACACACAGCTATTAACTGACTTTCGGAAAGTCTCCAAACAGAAATACAATGCCTTTGCCTCCTAGGCCAATGCTGGATTCTGGAACCATATTAGCAGACAGCGTTGCCTGTCCCTGAATTAATTACTTTTTTCAATAATGTGTATTGAATAAATTCTGGTATGTCAAGCTTCTAATCACGTACACAATGTGATAGTTTTGTAAGCTAAAACTACTCTTTGGCCAAGTAATTTAACTTCCCTAGGCCTCAGTTTCCTTATCTGAAAAAAAGGAGGTCGTGTCATATTGTAAGAGCCCTCTCAGCTCACCACATAGAACTGCTGGAGAATAACTTGAGACCCAGGACTTTTGTGCCCTGTTCCCTGTGATATAACATATATTAGTCCTGTTTTTTTTTTTTTTTTTTTTAGAGTAGATTGTTTCAGTTTAACAAGCCTGATTATTACAAGGTGCTGTCTAAAAAATAAATAAATAAAACAGCATAGAGCGGAAACTAGCTCTCTTCTCAGAGTAATCAGTTTGTGCATT
>NW_004444086.1:2409015-2416657 GCF_000243295.1 Trichechus manatus latirostris
AGGGTTTCAGGATTGTTGATTCTCTGTTTGGCTTAGTTTTTCGGATCTTTGTTGTGGAGGGACGGCGTGGTGCTTCTGCCTAGACCGCCATCTTGCCGGAGTCTCTCTATTAGTCCTGTTTTGATCTTAACTGTTTTCAGAAAATTTTGCTTCAACTTCTCGTTCTGAGTTACAAGTCTGTCTATCAACCTTATATGCTGTTAAATGAGAAAAACTGAGAAGCAGTAATTGACAGATTGCTCAGAGTGTATAGGAACATCCACAAAAGTCACTGAGCAATGTGAAATGCAGTCAAGAACAGATAAAAAGAAATAATGTGGAGACACAGTGACCATGACATCAGGTAGATTCCCCTTTGTGACAAAGACATCTGTCAACCATACACTTGCTTAAAATTTATCTTATGCAAAGAATTTAACTTTAGATCATTTCCCTTGCTTTTTGAGAGATATTTCTAAAACTTTAGAATTTCCTGGATAGTTAAGGTGCTTTTATTATTTTGAAATAATATTTTTGGAGAAGGACATCATGCTTGGTAAAGTAGAGGGTCAATGCAAGAGGAAGACCCCCAACGAGATGGATTGACACAGTGGCTGTAATGATGGTCTTACACCTAGCGACGATTGTGAGGATGGCGCGGGACCGGGAAATGTTTTGTTCTGTTGTACATAGGGTTGCTATGAGTAGGAATCGACTTGACAGCACCTAATAACAACAACAACAAATATTTTAAAACTCTCTGGACTACACCTGAGGATTTATGCAAATAAAAGGGGGGCTGGCCAGGCCAAAGAGACTACCTACTAACCTGATGTCAGGTGATCTTAGAAAGAGGAACAGGATTTTCAATCGATCATTTTCAGACTAGCCAATTGTTAATTTTCTACTCAATTTCCTCCTTTCCTCCATAAAATCTCATTAACTGCCCTGCATTGGACCCCCCTGTTTTTTCTGAAACAGTGAGGTCTCCTTGTATGCATGCAGATTAACTGCTCGAATAAATCCTATTTCCCTTAATTTCTTTGTGCTTTGGTTATTTTTAACAATGCCCACTCTTTATTTCTATCAATTTATTTACCAAGTCAGAAAATTGCTTAGAAAATTCTTATATACCACAAACCAAGTTTCTTTATCTTGATGACACTCTAATTTGTTATTTTTCATTCTAAAATATGATTTTCAAGAAAGAAAAGAAATTATGTTACTCCAAATAACAGGTAAAAATGTTTCCTCCTCCAAGTTTGACCATTATATGATACTGCCTAACATTGCTTTCTTCTGATATTTGCTTCTCTCTCCGCTCTGCTCCTCTCCTCTATTTTCCTTTCCCCCTTCACTCTTTCCTTCTCTTTTTCTTCTCCTTCCTTCTTTCTTCCCTCCCTCCCTTCCTTCTTTCCCTCCTTTTTTCTTCCCATAAGATGTAAGAATTTGACAAAATTTTGACACTTTTGTTTTTTCTTCCAATTATCGCATGTATCAAATTAGCATTAGCCAATGTAGTTTATAACCCAGCATTACTGGAATTACTACAATTACTGTTGTTGTTGTTAGGTGCCCTCAAGTCAGACTCATAGTGACCCTACAGGACAAAGTAGAACTGCCCCATAGAGTTTCCAAGGAGCCACTGGTGGATTCGAACTGCCAACCTTTTGGTTAGCGGCGGTAGCTCTTAACCACTACACCACCAGGGCTCCACAATTACTGTTACTACTATTAAACCTGGTGTTTCTCAGAGATTGCTAGGAATGTGTGGTGCTCATATCCAAGAAAGAGGGAGGGAACTTAGGAGAAAAGAAGGAATCAGCAACCACAATAAGATGAACAGTGATCAAAGAGAGGTGGGATAGTCCATTCATCCAGGTTTGGAGAATTGAGGACATTGCTTGTAAAGCTGTGATGAAATCTGTATATTTCCTCATGGTTGAGTTCAGACACTTCTTCACCCCAGGTCCTGGCTTTTATCACAGAGTAAAATTGTCTCTGGTTTGAAATGCACATTTATGCTAAGATGCTATTAACAACAACAACAAAAAAACTCTTTGCCGTGGAGTCGATTCTGACTCATAGCGACCCTATAGGACAGGACAGAACTGCCCCATAAGGTTTCCAAGGAGCAGGTGGTGGATTCAAACTGCCAAGGCTTGGTTAGCAGCAAACGCTTAACCTCTGCGCCACCAGGGCTCCAAGATGCTATTAGTGCCTAGGAAATAGTCCTTGAACCTTAACATAGCAAAATGCACATAGTACAAGAATCAATTCAGCAGAACAGAAAATTTACCTAAAACTCCAGGATCTGGTCATCAATTAACATCTCTGTGGTTAGCAGATATTGGCAAGGAGAATTCTAATTCCGGAAAGCATGTAGCATATTTAAAGATTTTTGCTTCTTCTTTGAAAGGCATGATAAGATGTACAGAACAGGCACATGTACCTGGACCACTCACAGATCATTTCTCTCTGTCCCCACCCATATTAAGACTTACCTTAAGGTCTCCTGCAATTATATACAAATTCTTCTTTAAGTTTCACGCTACATGGGAGAAACTAGTCTATAATTCAACAAATTCTGTAAAGAGTGGCTTTTAGATTGCCAGACTCCTTTGAAGTTCAGCTGAAATCTTCACAAGTCCAAGGAGAAGAAATTCTGGAACACAGCTTTGTTGTCTTCATGCATTTCTGCTCAATATAAATTGTGTTTCAATAGTTTCAAAGACTGCCACTTCGTGAATGTTATTCCCTCTCTTTCTATCCACACTTACAACTGTGAGTTAAACGCATTTCTCATACCTTCACATAGTATTACTTTATATATATGTATGTCTCCTCCAGACTGAACCCTAAGATTGTCAACTGCCATAGCACTACTTCCTGAGCTGTGGTATACATAAAAATTACTAAGAAACTTATTTTAAAAATGCTTGTTTGGAGGCCCTTCACAAAGAAATTCTGAATCAGTGGATCTGAATAGTTCTGACGCAGCTGGTTGTTGGTCTCCACTTTAAAAATCACAAACTGAGAGGATAGGGATTAATTCCATTTAAGATGATTTATATTATTCATGGAGACAGCCCCATGCTGGTAGATCGTTAACTAACTCTAGCTGTTGACTGCTAATAATTATCTTCTCATCGCTCCAAATGACCAACTTGTACAGAAATCGAGTTTTATGGACTTTGTTAGCCACTGAGAAACAGAATGAGGGACTGATGGATTTTTTTCCCTAAGTTGTGGAGATGGACATTAGTTCTTAGAAAAGCTACTAAATCGCCCTCTTTTGTTTGCTGCTTACAATTCCTTTGACTACAATTGCTCTTATGGATGGCTATTCCCTCTATAGTTGATAACATATAAATTAAAAACTATTTATACTTACAAAGATGAACTCATTTCTTCCTCTCAGCTACTAGTTCGGCACCTCTCTTCATGTTTATCTAACGTCAGTTGTGGAAGATGCATTTATTTTATGAAAATATTGTACATGAAGGCAGGTATTCATTAGGGCCAGAAGCACTGAGCCTTAGCTGAATAAACTTCCACCCAGCAGGCAAGGGAAACCGCAGAATACCAGCCCACTGGGGCTGAGGTTTCAGTGTGAACCAACCCCTAACCCCGGTGCCTCTGGCAGAAGCTTTGTCTAACTCCCATAGCACCCTGTGCTCTCCTCATCCTATTACAGCCCTTAGACAGTTCCTTATCATTGAGAATTTACTTGTCTGAATCCCATTCTTGTTTCTTCTTGTTTGCAGAAATTATGTCGTAACCATCTGTGTATCTACAACCCTTGGCAAAATGCCTGACTAAATCAGACAATGAAAAAACAATGGTCTAACGAATGAATCAATAAACTAACCTCCTCGAAAAGGAGAGCTGCTTTCTCCCACAGGCTTCTAGCAACATTCCTAGCTTCTCTGGTGGTGTTGGATCGATATTGGAACTCACCAGTTTCCCGTGTCGCAACCCCTGCACTAAATCTACTTCACCAGATATGTTTTATAAGGATTGGTTGAGATGCAATTAAACAAACAAAAACAGTTTATGTTCCCAAATATGAAACACTCAAGGTAAAGGGCAAGCCCAGAAACATGAAAGGGGATGAGATGGGGTTAAGGGCATTCTCATAGCTTTTAATGACTCTGAATCTAACCCTTCACAACTGACGCTGCGTTTGTGAACCTATATATATATATAGGAGCCCTGGTGGCGCAGTGGTTAAGAGCTACAGCTGCTGACCAAAAGGTTGGCAGTTCAAATCCACCAGCCTCTCCTTGGAAACCCTATAGAGCAGCTCTACTCTGTCCTATGAGTCAGAATCGACTCGACAGCAACAAATTTGGTTTTATATATATATATTCACTCAAGACCCTAAAATTGTTTATAAAGCCCTTTCTTCTTCCCAATTTTCACGTGGCGTCCCATCCTATAATACATCTGTATTTTAATTTATCTGGGAGCGTTTTATCATTCACCATCTCCTCAAAGGTAGTTAGTGCATCAGGACACTGGAATGAGACATTGAAAAATTTCCTCCCTCCCACCAAGACAGGGGAAAGAAAAGCATCTTATCACCTTAGCATCCTCTTACCCCATTCTTATCCATCCATAACTCTTGTGTTACTGTTGTTAGTTGAGTGGATTCCAACTCGTAGCGACCTTAAGTTGCGGAGTAGAACTGCTGCATAGGGTTTTCAAGGATGTGAGCTTTTGGAAGCAGATTGCCAGGCCTGTCTTCTGAGGCATCTCTGGGTAAGTTAGAATTGCCAACCTTTTGGCTAGTACCTGAGTGCCTAACCATGTGTGTCACCAAATAGCTCTAGTACGTGAGCTGTTTTCCACCTTTAATGCACTCATGCTAGAAAAATAAAGATGGCATTTGTAACTTAGATTCTAACTGTAAATAAAAGAGAATCTAATGTCTGAGGTATAGCAGGAAATGAAACAGTTTCTTTTAAAATCTGCATGACTCTGACATCTGGTGGTTTAAAGCTCTGATATATAAAGAAAAAGGTGGCAAAACCTTGCCATAGCCTGAAAAAAGAAACATTGTAGAATTTGCCCTTTGGTGTAGATTCTCTCCTGATATTAATACAAAGAGCAGAGCATCTGCAAAACTCAGCAACATCTGGGCTTTCCCTTGATTTCTGCTCGCAAGGTAAAAGGGTATAGTGACTGAGAGCAGAAATTTTAGAATCAGAGAAAAAGATTTGAATGTTGTCTGGGCTTGAGAAAGTCGCTTTGACTCTGAGAACCTCAATTCCCTCATTCATAAAAATGAAGATAAAAATACTTACCTCATAGATTATTGATAGCATAAATAATGCATCTTTAGACAGCAAAAATAGACCATATACAGAGAGCCCTAGAGAGTTTAGTTAGCATAGTGCTTAGCACATTGTAAATGTTCCACAAAAACAGCTATCATTAAATTCTGAATAAACCCAGAATAGCACCCTATATGCAGAATTGGTCTCCCTGGTTGCCCTATTGTTCTATTGTATTTCTAGAGACCATTTCTCTCTGTCTTTATATGAGTCTAAGTCACTGTATGTGTATATACATATATGTATACATATATATACATACACACATATATATATAAATATTAGCTTGTATTATTTTAAGTCTTCTATTAAGTCAAACCCCAAGGAATTACTAATATTCTATCATACTGACCTGCAAAAATGACTGTTTCATAGGGTCAACCAAATATCTCACCATGGATTAAAAGTCTTTATCCAGTGTTAGAGAATTTTCATGTAAATAAACAGATTGAGCAAATTATTGTCAGCAGGCTAAAATCATATCATTATGGTTAGTTCACCCACTCAACTCAAACGGGTCCTAGGGTATGGGATTTAGTATATATACGTTGTTGTTGTTAGGTGCCATCCAGTCAGTTCTAACTCATAGCAACCCTGTGTACGACAGAACGAAACACTGCCTGGTCCTGCACCATCCTCATAATCATTGCTATGTTTGAACCCATTGTTGCAGCCTCTGTATCAATCCATCTCTTCCAGGGTCTTCCTCTTTTTTGCTCACCTTCTAGTTTACCAAGCATGATGTCCTTCTCCAGGGATTGGTCCCTCCTGATAACATGCCCAAAGTAAACCCTTTACTATAAGCTTTACATTAAAGCACCTGTGATCACTTCCATTAAAGGCTCTTTTTCTGTTTCACAATAAAAGAATTTCATAGGAAATTAATTATATGCTATCTAACTGGGGATTTTAAAGACAATTTTTCTGCATATGATCCAAAACGGCTTTCTCTTTACCTTCCATGAAATCAACAAACCACAAAACCTGTGGTTACAGAAAATAAAAACCTCCTAGGCAACAAGCTCACACAATACAAAAATAATCTGGCAGAAATGGTCCCTTGGAAATAGTGGCTCATTGGTTTAGCATTCTACTGTTATTAACTTCTGGTGATCAGGGAGTGAGAATGGGAAAGTACACCACAGAGAATCAGTAAATACGACACGCTGGATCTCCCATTTCACTGACAAGCCACAGAATGCAGTTTGGATTAAAAGCAAACAAACATACAAAAACGAAGAAAAAAATTAGAACCACTGCTGGAGAGCATGAAGTCCCTGAAAATGCTGGCAGATTCCTGATTTCTGCAAAGAGAGAGGTCATTTCAGTGTCATTTTCCTGAGCCAATAACAATTGCTAAGAATGTTTAAGAGGAGCTAGGAAAATGAAGGCAAAGACAAAGACATAGCTGGAACATGGCAATGTTTAAAGAAGAGGTTTCGAATGCTTGGTGACTCAACCTTGGTGACCATAAATGCACTGATGCTTCTGCAGGAGGCCCAGCATCCAAGGTTGGTGCTAACCTGAGTCAGAGCTCTGACTGGAACTTTCTGTGCATTGCTGGAACTCCTTGAGCCCATTCCTTTGGTTTTCTTACTCCACTCTCGCTGTTCTATCACTTACTCAAAATAATGTGTTCCTGTGCCATACACATGATTGGTTGTAGATCAGACCCTTGTGATCCATAGGGTTTTCATGGGCTGATTTTCAGAAGTATATTACCAGGCCTTTCTTCTTAGTCTGTCTTAGTCTGAAATCTCAGATGAAACCTGTTCAGAGTCATAGCAACGTGCAAATCTCCACTGACTGTGT
This sequence comes from Trichechus manatus latirostris, assembly GCF_000243295.1. NCBI lineage: Eukaryota > Metazoa > Chordata > Mammalia > Sirenia > Trichechidae > Trichechus > Trichechus manatus. The sequence goes on from NW_004444086.1 coordinate 2,416,146, forward strand.
GGCTACACTTGAGGTTCATTGTCTGGGAATCAAACCTGGGTCTTCTGCATGGAAGGTGAGAATGCTACCACTGAACCGCCAATGTCCCATACTCAAAATAATAGAACCAGTCTTTGTACTCTAAGACTAAACCCATAATTGTGGCCATATTTAAAAGTTTGCTGAACACTTTCTGAAAGTAGAATCTGTACTGACCTTCTAAGAATTTGAGGATGTGGTTTGCCCACTACAAGTCCAGAGCAGAGCGGAATCTCTTCCCAGACTACATAGGAGAGACCCAAAGGATGCTCCTCTTCCCTTCCTGGGCCTTTGACAATGGATGGAGTCACTGTTAGGCAAAACCAGTTAGAGTTATAGCATCCTTGCTTTCTTACTATTTCCTTCACCTTAAGTTTCTCATATTAGAGAACAGGATAACACTCACATAGGCACTGAAGAATTTTCCTGCAGAGTTATAGAGACATTGGGTCGCTGTGAGTCAGAATTGACTCCAATGCACCTAACAAAAACAA
>NW_004444086.1:2416851-2433491 GCF_000243295.1 Trichechus manatus latirostris
TTAGTACAAATGATTATGTCTCTTCCAATTTTAGAATTTTGCTTTCACACACACACACACAAGTCTAGGAATGTTCTCAGCTATTAACAGAGGATTCAGATATCTAGATCATGTACTGCTTGCAAAATGAAATAAAAACTTTCAAATTATTAGATTTATTTGACCATTATGTAAACAAAAGTTAGAAAATAAAGTCGGATTTATTTGCCATTAAAGACAGACCTTTACTTGAATTTATTGATCATTGCCTCATGCCTTCACCACTCTGTACATAAGACATCCTCTGTTACCTAGCACAAAAATTGCTCCAAAATGAAATGTAATTCAATCAATAATTTGATAAAATAAAGTTTTTTGTTCTGTCTGATCTCACAATGTTTCAAAATAAAACTTAGTTAAATCTGCGTGTATGAACGCAGCTGTTTTAGAGTAAATTTTTTGAGATTCCTTCACAGCGTTTGATTCTTCCAAACCAATTAGTTAATTTTATAGGTTTTAGTCACAAACATGAGCAATCGCTATACAAGGAACAAAAGAAATCAGCCTGCATATGAATAACAGCATTCATTCTTCTCTCTGCTCAGAAAGCTGTTCTCGCAGATGTTCACAAGGCTCAGTCTTCACGTCCTTCAAATCCTTACTCAAGTGTCACCTTCTTAGTGAGGACTGTTGACCACTCGGTTCAAAATAACAACCCCACCGGAATGCCTAGTTCTTATTGAATTTTCCTCATTTATTCATCTCAATAGAACTTTTACCTTCTACATTGTTCTATTTTTATTCATTTATTTTTGTCTATTGAGAGTCTTCCTTTCCATGAGGAAAAAGACCTTTGTCTCTTATTTGATACTATATTCCCACCATATAAAAGGGTGTCTGGCACTTAAAAACCAAAACCAAACCCATTGCCATTGAGTTGATTTACACTCATCTGGCTCATAAGAGGCAGTAAATAAAGACTTACCAAATGAAGAAGAGAAGTTTGGGATTGAAATTTTTTGCTTTGCTGTCATTTCTGAGGTCACTTCATTATGAATGGAATTAGTTTATATATCCAGGAAAAATATATCATAAAAGATCTCTGCATGGGCAAATCAAATGTGCTAAAACCAATTGTGATAGTAAATGTGATGTTATTTTTGGATGTTACAAAACAGAGCATAGGAAGGGGCAATCTCTTTGGGGAAAAATACCATAAGTTTCTGTGTTTGGGTAAAGAGACTAACTCTTAAAAGTGCTTTACAATGCTTGGAACCCCGTAACAATAAATAATATGCATGCCCACAACTATTATAAATGGGTGAGTTGGCTGTGTTATACTGTGGATATTCTAGCGCCTTCACAAGTAACTGAAGAGGTAGCCAAACCTTGAGAACTTAAATCAAAGGAAAGATTTCAGTGAGCTGCTGAAAGGCTCGTCTTGCCAAGAGCTCGATGTTTCTGAGCTGGAGGTGCAGTTGGACAGCAAAAGATACTTCCTGTAGCTAATGAGTGCTCTTGCAGGTGCTCTGCATTCCTGAGGTCTCACAGAAGTCAACACCATATCAGGGATTGCTCAAGGGAACTTTCTAGAGCCTAATTGGGCTTTCTGGTATTGTCATTAGGCATAGCTATCTTCATGTCCCCAGGTGACCCGAGCTGCCTTCTTGCTACTCATTACTGCCTTCTTTGTCACTTGCTAGAGAAATGTTTACAGTTTGTTGAGTTACAGAACAGAAAGGGCAGAAAAAGCCTTATTACAATGTGTGATGGCAGCCCACGGCTTCTATTTAACATCACAGGAGATCTCGTTCATAAGCTAGGTAGAAAATCAACAGGAATAAGTACCAGCAGCATCTATTCTGCATTCTGCATGGAAGACAGGGGTAAACGGTGGGGCTCCCTCCCTCTGTTTCCATTTTCATTTGCTATTGGCTTTCTTCTCCTCTAATTGTAGGCTGTGGGTATTCTGGGGGTCTAAATTCCATGGCATTTTGCTGCCCAGTAGTTTGATGAATAATATCCAGGGAGGGTTGCTTTAATGACTGACTTATCAAAATAGAATGAGGATTCTTGGTTCTCAATTAGATATTTTATTCTATTCTAACCCTACGGAGAAGAGAATTTTATGGATTAATTCATTCCTAAAAGGAAAATAAAACCAGTTGCTGTGAAGTTGATCGTGACTCCTGGTGACCCCATATGTGTCAGACTAGATTGATGGTTGATTTTTCAGAAGTAGATCACCAGGCCTTTCTTCTGAGCCACTGTTTGGGTGGATTCCAACCTCCAACCTTTCAATTAGCAACCAAGTATTTTAGTATTTTAACCGCTTGCATCACCCAGGGACTAGAAAGGAAAATATGTTCTCCATATTTTCTTTAAAAATGAGCATGCCATAGTTTGCTACTGCAGTAGGGAGTGTGAATAACACAGAGGTTCAACTTCCGGGCTCTGGAATCAGATAGGTCTGTGTCTGGGCACTGCTTCTGCCACTTCTTAAGTATGTGTGTGTTAGGGGTTGAATTGTGTCCCCCAGAAGTATGTGTTGTCATTCCTAGCCTCTATGCCTGTGTTATAATCCCATTTGGGAATGGTTTGTCTTTGTTATGTTAATGAGATAGGATTAGTATTGAAATACAAAAGAGATTAAACAGGCAAGCCAAAGGAGCAGAGATAGGGGAAGAGACATGAAGATCTCCCAGGAGCAGAAGCTCAGAAGAGACATGGGCCTTCAGAGTCAACAGAGAAAGAAAGCCTTCCCCTAGAGGAAGCACCCTGAATTTGGACTTGTAACCTACTAAACTGTGAGAAAATAAATTCGCTTGTTAAAGCCATCCACTTGTGGTATTTCTGTTATAGTAACACTAGATAACTAAGACAATGTGCTTGGGCAGTTAGTAAATTCTCCCACATCCCAATTTTTTTGACTATGAAATAGGTGTACTAAAAGTATTTACCACTCAGGATTGCGGTGAGAATTAAAGAAACCACATACATAAAGCATTTAAAGCGGTACCTGACACCTAATCTCTCAATAAACATTCACTTGTAATTATTTCTTGATGCACAGCAAACTGAGAAAAATGCATTAAACCCTTAATATGAATATGTGATTAATTTAGAGTGTTATATAATATCACAGACACCTCTCAAGTATCTATGCTTATGAGACCAGCAAAAGATGAAGGATCATTATACCGGGTCCTAACCCCGTTTTTGCTACAACCAGTCAACTCTATTTTCACAGATTTAAGAGGTAATTAACAGGCTTATGTTTATTTCATCATCACTATCTCTCTTCACCTTCGGTTCAGGTGCAAATAGGCGGTGAAAGAGTCAAGGGAATAGAGAAGAAACAAGGAAAGAAGAAGAAGCCAGGGCCTGGCTGATGCCAAGTAAAGCAAAGGCTTTGAGTCAGGGAGCAGGAGTAGGCAGCACCATCCAGTCTAGTACATTGGGGATTTACCTTTCAGTTCAGTGTTTGCATGGAGTAGTTAAGGGGGCTGGGGAATCGCTCTGGGTCTAGTGGCCGCTCATACACAAGTACAAGTTGTACTTTTCTACTGTTGCAAAGCTACAAATAGTTAAAATGATGTTAGTGAAAAATTCCGGGAATTTGTTTCATTATCAGCACCAGGGTTCAGCTTAGGTGGAGGTGGCAACTGGCTACAGGAGATGGTTTAATGGGTATTACAGAGAAGATTAAGGAGCTCCGGTGACACAATGTTTAAACACTCAGCTGCAAACCCAGAGGTTGCCAGTTCAAACCCACCCAGCTGCTCCACAGGAGAAAAGACCTGGTGAGTGATCTGCTCCCATAAACATTACAGCCTGGGAAACCTTATGAGGCAGTTGTACTCTGTCACATTGGGTCGCTGTGAGTCAGAATTGACTCCAATGCACCTAACAAAAACAAAGGAGAGAAGATCAACCTCTCTAATTGCCTACACCTCTACAGAGCAACAAATCTCCACGCTTTGAGGTGACAATTTTTGCTGAAATTTAATTGTCTGCCAAAACTCATTCTCCTTTTATTCCAGGGTAACAGAACTGTAATTGGAAAATAGGTGTGGCCATGTGACTAAATTCTTTGCAATGAAATATTAGTACAAATGATTATGTCTCTTCCAAACCGGAGCTTTTAAGTAAGCAGGTGGGCCTCCGCACCGTCTTTCCCCTTCCGCTCCTGGCTGCACAAAACTATGATGTTATTAGTTGCCATTGAGTCAGTTCCAACTCACGGCAACTCCACGTGTGCAGAATAGAAGTGCTTCATATGGTTTTCAAGGACGTGACTATTTGGAAGCAGATTTCCAGACCTGTCTTCCGAGGTGACTCTAGGTCGGTTCAAACCACTAATCGTTTTGTTAGGAGCACTTAACCATTTGCACACCCAGGAATTCCTTGCATATTACTATAAAGCCTAGTATACAGAGAGAAATCCCTGGTCTCTGAATCTCCATGTGAAGGAAATCTGTCCAGTCACTTGAGCATCCACATTGTACTCTTATGTGAGTGAGAATTTAATTCTGTTGTGTTTGAGCCATTGTTGTGGTGGGTTAGCCTATCCTAACTAACACGTTACTCTAAATCCCACTGTTGGGAAAGTATGCCTTTGAATTATGACTTTTTCCTTTGTCCAACCCAAATAAAAGACAAATATGTTTGGGATGTGTAAAATATTTTGCTTTATGTAATTTTCTCCTTTGTGAGATGATTCAATAAGACATTTTCTGAAAACTGACTATGACATGGGTTATGAGGAGTGAGCACATAAAAAGAGGGAATTTAAGATAGACGAAGAGATTAGAATCCTGAAAGAGTAGTTTTACCTTTACATCTTTCACAACTTTGCATAGAATCTGCTCTAACTAACATAAAGGATTTAACAAGCCCAAATTCTATCCTCCTGTGTTTCTATGGATGGACTGACTTCTCTTTCAGCCTAACTCTGGAAATCACTCACCCAGGTGTGTTGGTGTTCTCTGGGACAATGTTTAAGGGAATGCCACTCTATTTACTGAGTACCCACCGTGTGTTGACTAATTTACACAGTGTCTGAAAGGGCTGCCATTTCCCCCCTAGAGGACAACAGACCTCTGATGCTGATGCTGGGCTTCCCACAGGATAAGGTGGAGCTCAGACGTCTTATTCAAGCTCAGGGTCACCAAAGCTGGAGGACTGAGCAAAGTGATGGCTGATAATTTTCATAATTGCCCCTTGATCTGCCAAGAGAGCTTTGTTCTACTGGTCTCATATAGGTTTTGCTGCTTACCTTAATATTATGTGACCTCTTTCCTTGGCCCAAACAGCAATTTTCAAGCTGCTTCAATTTAGTACAACATTGTTTATTTAGTACTTACTACGTTTTGGGCTTTAGGGGCATTGGTGGTTCAGTGGTAGAATTCTCGCCCTCCATGCAGGAAACTCAGATTTAATTACTGCCATCATGTGCAGCCCCCACCCATCTGTCAGCAGTGGTTGCACGTTGCTATGATGCTAAAGAGATTTCAATGGAGCTTCCAGACTAAGATGGACTAGCAAGAAAAACTGGTGATATACTTTCAAAAATCAGCCAGTGAAAACCCTATGAATCTCAACAGTTTGATCCACAACCAGTCATGGGAATGGTACAGGACTGGGACATAAACTTTACTATTTTCTCTTTAGTATGAAGTTTACCCATAGATTCACATCTGTGGTTGCCCGTATTCTGAGAGATTTAAGAGTCAACCTCCATTAATGGAGGTGCTGAGGTTGAAGAAAAATGTGAGATATTCCAGAGGGGGTAGAATAGAGGAGACTTCTTCCATCAAGGAGTGGCCATTGACCTCTCATCAGCTCTTCACTCTTGTTTCAAATTGGCCTCAAATACAAATTCCTGGATCAACACCAAATCTTGGTTCTCAGCACAGAATCTTGGGCCTTTATCGAAGAATCCAGGCCAGAAACAAATAAAACCTCTATTCATCAGCTTCCATTTATTACAGGACTCACAAGTAGTTTCAGGCAGTTACAAGATCTTCCACCAGTAGGGAAGGGGGACGTTGCTATAATGATCTGTTTACTGCATTCGTTCCTAGGCCAAACAGGAAGATCAATAAACATTGGTGTGTTGTCTTCTTGAAATGGATTTCTTAGTTTAAAATCCTCACGATCCACCCATTTTGGTGGCCACTAAATCCAGTCAATTCAACCTAGTAAAAGGTAATATATTACATCTATATGTCTCTGGGTAGTGCAGATGGTTTGTGCTCAACTCCTAACCTAAATGTTGGCAGTGCGAACCTACCCAGGGACGCTGTGGAAGAAAGGCCTAGTGATCTGCTTTCGTACAAATTACAGCCAAGAAAACTCTGTGGAGCAGTTCTACTCTAACACATGGGGTTGCCGTGAGTCAGAATCATCTGGATGCAATGAGTAAGTCATGTTTAGTAGAGCTGTTGTTGTTAAGTGCCATCAAGTAGGTTCCAACTCACAGTGACCCTATGTAGAACAGAATGAAATGTTGCCCTGTCCCCCACCATTCTCATAATCATTGCTATGTTTGAGCCCATTGTTGCAGCCACTGTGGCAATTCATCTCTTCAAGGGTCTTCCTCTTTTTCGCTGACCCTCCACTTTATCAAGCATGATGTCCTTCTCCAGGGACTGGTCCCTCCTGATAACATATCCAAAGTACATAAGATGAAGTCTCACTATCCTCCCTTCTAAGGAGAATTCTGGCTGTACTTCTTCCAAGACATATTTGTTCGTTCTCCTGGCAGTCCACGGTATATTCAATATTTTTTGCCAACACCATAATTCAAATGCATCAATTCTTCTTTGATGTTCCTTATTCATTGTCCAGCTTTCACAGGCATATGAGGTGACTGAAATACCATGGCTTGAGTCAAGCACACCTTAGACCTTGTCATGAATTGAATTATGTCCCCCCAAAAATGTGTGTATCAATTTGGCTGGGCCATGATTCCCAGTATTGTGTGGTTGTCCTCCATTTTGTGATTGTAGTTTTATATTAAAGAGGATTAGAGTGGGATTGTACCACCCTTGCTAAGGTCACATCCCTGGTCCAATGTAAAGGGAGTTTCCCTAGGGTGTGGATTGCACCACCTTTTATCTTACAACAGATAAAAGGAAAGGGAAGCAAGCAGAAAGTTGGGGACCTCGTACCACCAAGAAACCAGCGCCAGGAGCAGAGCGTGTCCTTTGGACCTCAGATTCCTGCACTGAGATGCTCCAAGACCAAGGAAAGACTGATGACAAGGACCTTCCTCTGGAGCCGATAGAAAGAGAAGAACTTCTCCTAGAGCCGGCACTCTGAATTTGAACGTGTAGCCTACTAGATTATGAGAGAATAAATTTCTCTTTGTTAAAGACATCCACTCATGGTATTTCTTTTATAGCAGCACTAGATGACTAAGACAGTCCTCAAAGTGCTTTTTAACACTTTAAAGAGGTCTTTTGAAGCAGATTTGCCCAATGCAATACGTATTTTGATTTTTTGACTGCTGTTTCCATGGGTGTTGACTGTGGATCCAAGAAAAATGAAATCCTTGACATCTTCAATCTTTTCTCCATTAAGCATGATGTTGCTTATTAGTCGAGTTGTGAGGATTTTTGTTTTCTTTATGTTGACGTGTAATGCATACTGAAGGCTGTAGTCTTTGATTTTCATCAGTAAGTGCTTCAAGTCCTCTTAGCTTTCAGCAAGCAAGGTTGTGTCACCTGCCTATTGCACTTTGTTAATGAGTCTTAGTAGTAAGCATATTTGTCACCTCACTCCTCATACTGCCAAAAAAGAGAGCTCTGTTCCTTAAGAGTGAGCAGTTTTAGAAGAAAACATTATATTTCTTTAATTATCTATTGCTCTGGTACTGTTGGGTCTGACTGTGCACCTGAATCATCCCCTCTCTTGTGAGCTCTGAAACAAATGGAAAAATATATAGGACTAATCACTGGCTTTATTTTTTGGCATATAAAGACAAAATGGGATTAGGCATGGATTTGAAGCCTGAATTGGACTTCCTACTCCTACTCTACTTCTTTGTACTGACTTTTACACCAAAGTCCAAGGTAGGTGGAGAGGCTTTGCCCTGATGGCCTTAGCTTTTATGTGGTAGCAAGATATATGCCCAGCAAGAAGATGTATGTCCTGTAAACAATCTGTATTTGCCAAGGCAAATACAAGAAAAGACATTAACTTCCTTATGCATATACCCAGGTTCAGGTTTGAATTATAAACATTGTTTTCCAAATTTTATTTTGTAACTTGAAATTATAATATCCCTTTAGAAAGATTTGTTCAATTTGTTGTTGGTCAAATTCAGGGCCATCTGTAAATCTCACTAGCGATGACAAGGTGGGTGACTGAGATGCATTAGGCCAAAACAGTAAGTAATTCAGAACCGTAGTCTTGTGGTGAGATAAGCAGGGGTGGGGAGGAAGTTTTGTTGATTTTATGCCTGTGACTCAGAGCTTATTTTGTGATTATCTGGAAGAAAAGGAGAACATTCATGCATTAATCAGATTTTCTAAATAAATATTTATGAACCAAAACAACTTCTAATGCAATATAAAGCTCCAAACTGCACTTTTAATGAATTGTGAAAACAGCATAATTCCTGGATCTCTTTTTCAGGATACTTTAATTAAAAATCTATAACTATTTCGCTGATTTGTCATACATTAATTAGTATTTTTCCAAGGTAAAGGACAAAGCTATAAGTTTCACAAAAAGGAATGAGTCTAATGGGTCTTTTAGAGAGAAAAGATTATTTCTCTGGGAAGTTTTGTTAAATAGGAGCACAGGATGTATTATATAAAATTTATTTTGTTCACATTTTCTCTTACTTCACAACAGTTCCTATTTTTTACACCATGAAAGTAATATATTCTTAAAATAGAAAACTAGGGGGAAAAACAACAACAGAAAAACACAAAGAAAAAAGACGAACAGTATTTAGTAATCAGAGATGATTACTGTCCACCTAGCCCTTTCTTCACCCATGTGTGTTTGTGTATGTGTGTGTGTGTGTGCATATTTGGTATGTATTACATGCTAAATGATACTTTTCCTGCTGACTTAGAGGGTGGAGCTTTTGCAGAGCCTCAGAAGCCAGGAACTACAGGTGCTTGACCATCACTCCACACAAGACAGGCCGAGTTTGTGAAACCAGTTTGACAACCCTAGCTCATCATCCCCTTTGAAAAAGTCTAACAGAATGCGGAAGATAGAAGAATGGCTGGAGTCCCTGGGTGGTGCAAACGGTTAATGCACTCAGCTGCTAACCATTTGGTAATACTAAAGAATTTTGACTGCAATCACTCAGCTCCTAACTAGAAGACTGGAGGTTTGAGTGAACCCAGAGGTGCCTTGGAATAAAGACCTATTGATCTACTTCTGAGAAATCAGCCACGGAAAACCCTATGGAATACAGTTCCACTCTGACACACATGGGGTCCCCATGAGTAGCAATTGACTTGACAGCAACTGGTAAGGGGAATGGCCAAGCCTGTCAGTGTGGAGTACTTTGCAGAGATTGCTAGTGTCCTGTGGCATTTCCCTTTCACTCCTTCAGTTAACCAAGTGGAGCTTCTAGGCAGCCACTTACAACAATGGACATGTGTCCTCTGAAGTTTGGGACTTTTAGGTTGCTTGACTCAGGTCTGTAGAGTTCAGAGTGATCTGTGGTGGGAGAGCAAAGACAAGAAGTAGGTCGATTTTGGTATGGCCTGAAATTCCACAGATTAACAGGGCGAGAATACACAAGAGCCAAGTGGACATGAAAAGGTGACTGGCCTTGAATTGGCCTGAGAGGACATGAGGACATGGCAGTGTGAGCTGGCCCCCAAAAGAGAGATGTTATTGGTAGCTGGAGCTAAGGGGTGTTAGCAAGCAACCAGCTGAAGAGGTGGGGAGGAGGAGGGGGAGAAGGGCAGAGGAGGAGGAGAAGGAGGAGGATGGGGTTAGGTATACACTCAGAGGTCACAGGGCAAATCAGTCACACGTGAGGGCACACATACTATGGAAGATGACTCTGTCACCCCTAATACCCTGTCTTAGTTATCTAGTGCTGCTATAACAGAAATACCACAAGTGGATGGCTTTAACAAAGAGAAATTTATTCTCTCACAGTCTAGTAGGCTGGAAGTACAAATTCAGGGCATCATTTCCAGGGTAATTCTTTCTCTCTGTGTCGGCTCTGGAGGATGGTCCTTGTCATCAATCTTTCCTTGGTCTAGGAGCTTCTCTGCAGAAGAACCCCAGGTCCAAGGGGCACGCTCTGCTCCTGGCACTGCTTTGTTTCTGGTATGAGATTCCTTTCTTCTCTGCTGGCTTCTCTCCTTCATATATCTCAAAAGAGATTGACTCAAGATGCAACCTAATCTTGTAGATTGTGTCCTGCCTCATTAACATAACTGTCTGAATCCTGCCTCATTAACATCGTAGACGTTAGGATTTACAACACATAGGATAATCACATCAGATGACAAAATGGTGGACAACCACACAATACCGGGAATCATGGCCTAGTCAAACTGACACACATTTTTGGAGGACACAATTCAATCCGTAGCAATATTCAGAATATATGAAGAATTCCTACCACTCAACAAGAAAAAGACAAAAAAATCTAATCAGAAAATGGGCACAGGACTCGAATAGACATTTCTCCAAAGAAGATATACCAATGGCCAAGAAGGACAGGAAAAGATATTCAATGTTATTAGTCACCCCTCATTTTAGGCTGGGTTCTCTAGAGAAACAAAACCAGTAAAGAGTAGAAATATATACATAAAAAGATTTATATCAAGGAAATGGCTCACTTGGTTGTAAAGGCTGGCAAGTCCCAAGTCCATGGACTAGGATAGAGACTTCTCCTGTTCACTTAGCCACATGGGGCTGGCAAACTCAAGATCGGTAGGTTGGAGAGCAGGGCTCTTGCCCACAGGCTGTGAAGATTGATGAATCTCAAGATCGGCAGGCAAGACCACAGGTAAGCTGCTAGCTCAAGTCCCAAGAACCAGAAGTCAGATGAACAGGAGACAGCTGTAGAATCCAGAGCAGGCAAAAGCCAGAACATCCGCTTATATTTGGATGCAGGCCACACGCCCAAGGAAATTCCCTTTCAACTGAGGGCTACTCACAGCAGATCCTATCACGGGGGTGATCACATATCAAATCTCAACAGGGAAGCAATCACAACATTATATGCCAAAACACTGAGAACCGTGGCCCAGGCAAGTTGACACACAATTTTAACCATCACATACCACTTTTGATGGTTTTTTTGAAAGCATTAGTTATGTATATATGTGTTATGTATGACTTTCTCCTTTACAAAATAACATTTTGCCCTATATATAGTAACATTCACTTAAAATTTTCAACAGTGTATAAATCTTATATATAAGTACATTTTTTAAATATTAGTTACAGCTTTATTTTAATAAACCCTGTTCTTGGTAAAGGAGACCTGGTGGTGCAGTGGTTAAAGTGCTCCACTGCTAACCGAAAGGTTGGTGGTTCTAACCCACCAGTTGCTCTGCAGGAGAAAGATGTGGCAGTCTGCTTCCCTAAAGATTTACAGCCTTGGAAACTCTATGGGACAGCTCTACTCTGTCCTATAGGGTTACTATAAGTCAGAATCAACTTGACAGCAGTGGGTTGGTTGGTTGGTCCTTGGTAAATTGTATTGTTTTTTTCAATAATTTTATTTTCAGGAAGTTTGATCTTGATAGTATCAGCAAACTTTTTATTTTCTTTTGAATGTTTGTTAGGAGCTCATTCCTAGACCACATTACAACTTCTATGTCTCCTGTCAGTAATCCTTAAATCCATTCTACCTAGCGTGTTCATAATCAGACATCTTCTGTGGTTGCTCATGGCCATGCACACAAAGTCCAAACTCCATAGCTTAGCATTTAAGACTCCACAATTTAATTTTTTTTCATATTTACATCTCATCAATCCCCTAAAATTAACTTCATCTGTCAGAGAAACTGCTCTGTTCATATTCTCAAATATGCCTTACACATTTTCTTCTCTTTCCTACAATTTCCCATCCCTCTCAGCTCTTCTTCATCTGTTTACAAATGTTAGTTGAGAATTTTGGCATGAAAGAAGGAGAGAGAATTGCAATGAATTTCAGGGGAATAGTGGATTCTAGTGAAGATTGTTTTGATTTGGTCAAGGAAAGGTCTAAGCATATTTGTAGTCAAGGAAGGAAAAATTCAAGAGAGGTAACAGGACTTAGAAGAGATGGGAAAGGATGGCTTCAAAACACAGAACAATGGGAGAGATTTCTACCCATAGAAAATGGTGGGAGGTTGAAGTATTTTGAGCATTGCTTCCACATATCTTTGTAACTAGAAGGGCATCCATTTCAGAAAAGCTTTTTACAAAAGACTACCAAAGGTTGGGGCCAGAACCAAAGACTGGTTCAAAACCAAACAAAAAGCTAGCAGACCTGACCCAAGAGAGACCTAAAATGATTGCCCCCAGGCATAATCCCTGGCCAGAATCCTTAGCACCAGTGAGGAGAAGCAATCCCTTTTTAGAATCAGCAAGATTCTTTTCAGTCGGGGATCTCTCTAGTAGACAAGGTGATGCTAGACAGAAACGATGTGGTTCTCACGTTAATGGTTTATTCAGAAGTTAGTAGGTAGCTACTTCTCCACCATTACATTGCTGTTGTTGTCGTGTGCTGTTGAGTCGGTTCCGACTCATAGTGACCCTAGAGATAGAGTTTGAGTTGCCCCGTAAGGTTTCCAAGGCGTGGCTGGTGGATTTGAACTGCTGACCTTTTGGTTCGCAGCCCAGCTCTTAACCAGTACACCACCAGGGCTCCACCATCACATTAGTTGCTTATCTCTCTCAATATGTAGGGATTCTCCCACACTGTATAGGTTTTTGCAATCCTGCCCCTACGATGAAGATCTAAGTTTGGCCTTCAGAATCAATGGGCATACATACCAGCTTGTTAATAAAGTTTGTTAATAAAGTTTTTTAGCATCCAACCATACTGGGGGATAATGATTTTTAAAGCCTAAGCAAACAAAAGAACTGTTGTTGCAAACTTCTGAAATGAACCAAGATCAGATTATTTGAAGCCATTCACAACCATTAAGGTCATTGGCAGGAAAAAGAATCTATGTAGAAGGCAGATTGGATAAAAGTCCTCAAAGGAAAGGTTTAAAAAAGTGTGTGTATTCAAAAGTGATTATTATCTGCTGTATTCTAAGTCGGAGGAGCTCTGCTAGCACAGTGGTTAAGCATTCGGTTGCTAACCGAAAGGTCAGCAGTTGGAACCCACTAGCTGCTCCAAGGGAGAAAGATGTGGCAGGCTGCTTCCATAAAGATTTACAGCCTTAGAAACCCTATGGAGCAAGTTCTATTCTGTCCTATAGGGTCACTAGGGGTCAGAATCTACTCTATGGCAATGGGTTTTGTTTGGTTTTGGTATGTTCCAATTCCACCACTCATATGTTAGTTTGTTGTACTGTGGTGGCTTGCATGTTGCAATGATGCAGGAAGCAATGCCACCATATTTCAAATACTAGCAGGGTCACTCACGGAAGACACGTTTCAGCAGCACTTCCAGACTAAGACAGACTAGGAAGAAAGACCTGGCAATCTACTTCTGAAAAGTAGCCAATGAAAACCTTATGGGTCGCAAGAACATTGTCTGACTGGCTTGCTTTGTACATACCATCAGGAGGGATCAATCACTAGAGGAGGACATCATGTTTGGTAAAGTAGAGGGCCAACTAGGGTGTGGGAGACCCTCAGTGAGGTGGATTGGTACACTAGCTGCAACAGTGGACAATGCTGGCGATTGTGAAGATGGCATAGGACTAAGTAGTGTTTTGTTCTGTTGTACATTAGGTTACCGGAAGTTGGAGTTGACTTGACGGCAGCTAACAACAACAACGTATTCCAAGTACTACGCTAGATTTTAGGTTACAAAGGTGAAACAAAGAGAGTATATAATCTAACAGAATTTAAATCTAGTTGGGAAAAATGACAAAGTAAATAAATATACTATAATGCTATTGTTGCTGAAGTAGAAATATCCAAGAAAGAGTGCCTTGCACTGCCTTGTAGCGCCAAGAAAAGCTTCATGGGGAGAAACCATAGCTAAGGTGTCACTTGGAGAAGAAGAGTTTCCTGTGGGAATAGACAGGGACCATATCAGGGAGTGGCTTTTGTGAAATGCAGTGGAGCACCAGCCAATACTGCTTTGGAAGGGACGCTGCCAGTGGGTAAGTACACCTGATCTGTGGAGTGTGAGGAGAGGGGAGGTGGGAGACCAGAGCAGAGATTGACAGCCATGCTAAAGAGTGATGATTTTATTACGAAGACAATGAGTGCATTCAGTGTTTTAAATGATAACAAAATATTACTTAAGTAAAAAGATATAGGTTTAAATTACATGATTATATGCCTTGAAATGCTCCCAAGAAAACCATTTTTTATAAGAAAGGCAAAACTATGAATTGCCAGCCAGATATAATTATCAAACATTTTATTAGACTTTTGGGTTGACTTTAATTGCACTAGTAACTCCTAGTATAATGGAGCAGTTACAAATGTGGCTTCTGGAGCCAGAGTTCCCTATTCCGGCCCAACCGTTACTACCTGTGAGACCCTGGATAAGTTACTTTATCTTTCTGTGCCTCACTTTTCTCATCTGTAAAACGGGAATGATAACTGCACTTACCTCTATAGAAGTGTTGTGTAAATAACAATATATGCAAAGTGTGTAAAACAGTATCTGGCTCATAAGAAGCTCTCAATAATTGTTATTTTTATAAAACAATGAAACAGTACAATCTAAACATTAGATTTGGACTTAACTTTAACTTAATAATGTTCACTATGTGAATATGGAGCCCTGGTGGCACAGTGGTTAAGAGCTCGGCTGCTAACCAAAAGATCAGCAGTTTGAATCCACCAGCCTTTCCTTGGAAACTCCATGGGGCAGTTCTACCCTGTCCTATAGGGTTACTATGAGTTAAAATCTCCTTGACAGCAATGAGTTTGGGTTTTTTTTTTTGTTTGTTTGTTTTATCTGAATATAACTATGTTTTAAAATCATAGTCTGACCACGTCTCAGAGACATCTAGTCCATGCCTCTCTCCGTGTTTTAAAGAAAAAACTGACTTCTAGAAAAGTTCAGCAACCTTCCCAGTCATAATGCTCCTGAGCTGGGAGATTTCCACATTGCAGCAGCCACTACCTGGAGATATTGGGCAAATAACTGATAGTCTGCTGCTATCTAGTGGCAGAGTGGGGAAATTTTTTTATGTACAATAATAGAGGTATTGGAGCCCTGGTGGCTGCTAACCAAAAGATCGGAAATTCAAATCCACCAGCGACTCCTTGGAAACCCTATGGGACAGTTTTACTCTGTCCTATAGGGTCACTATGAGTAGAGAGCAACTCTCGGGCAGCGGGCTTTTTTTTTGTAATAGAAGTTATCACAAGAACCATTTATTTGTCGAGGGCTTACTAGGTATATTACAAAGTTCTCTCTATATTTTCTCTGAAATAAAGTCAAAGTTAAAACTACTAGATGCCTTTATTAGTTATATTTACAATCAGTAAAATTTTTTCATACAATCACTTTTAAAAAAGTTAAAAACAAAAAAACCGTTGCTGTCGAGTTGATTCCGACACATAGCAACCCTATAGGACAGAGATAAGGTAGAATATTTATAAATACAAAGACATACAGGGGTATGGTGATACATATCAAGTTTCTGTAGTTTTCTCTGTCATGGAGGTGAGGGGGCGGGGAGGTAATGATGAATAAGACATGATGTCCTCAATGAAGCTTAAAATGTAGCCTGAAAGATGAGGTGGGTAAAACAGAAACTTAGAGACTGAGCAAATGCTCAGCTTCGAGGATCAGATTTGAAAGTTTGTTATGACACCTGTACTGCTTTTATTTTATTTCCCACTCATTTGGTGGATAAGGAGCCCTAGTGGCGAAGTGATTTTCAATGGCTAATTTTTTGGAAGTATATTGACAGGTCTTTCTTCCAAGGTGGACTCAAGCCAACAACCTTAGCAGCTGAGCGTTAAACATTTTGTGCCACCCAGGGAGAGTTTGAAGATAACAGCTACATGTTAATCCATTTATATACATCCTATTATAGATAAAAAAATTTGTCTCTATTTTTTTTTTAAACCGAAAGATGCAATCTGTTCCTTTTGTATGGAGACTATCAATAAATTCCTTAATGTAGAGCTGTTGAGTTAAATGACTTGTACGTATTTATTTTGAAAGGCACTGCTTTTGTATATTATTTTTCATTTCTACTAATGGTATTTGAGTTCCCCATTTTTCTACACTGGTCCAACACTTGGCCTTATGAAAAGTACAATTGTTTACAAATTGATAGGAGGAAAAACAGCATCCTACTGTTCTATGATTTCTTTAATTGTCGGTGAGACTAAGCTATTTTCCCAGGTAAACAAGTCATTTGAATTTCTTTGTGTGCCTGTGTGTGACCAGCCTGTTCAAATCCTTTGCTGCTTATTATATCATTATTGTTGTTAGGTACCATCGAGTCAGTTCTGACTCATAGTGACCCTATACGACAGAGTAGAACTTCCCCATAGGGTTTCCAAGGAGCGCTGGTGGATTT
>NW_004444086.1:2433591-2435368 GCF_000243295.1 Trichechus manatus latirostris
TTGTTAGGTACCATCGAGTCAGTTCTGACTCATAGTGACCCTATACGACAGAGTAGAACTTCCCCATAGGGTTTCCAAGGAGCGCTGGTGGATTTGAACAGCTGACTTTTTGGTTAGCAGTCAAGCTCTTAACCACTGTTTTGATGTATGAGATCTCTTTATACAATCATTATATTCATACTTTTCCATTTATCTATTGATTTTGCTTTATGCTATTTTCCACTTCTACACCCATCTGTCATTTTGTCATACTGTGGTGGATTGCATGTTGCTATGATGCTGGAAGCTCTGCCACCTGTATTTCAAATACCAGCAGGTTCACACATGTGGACAGGTTTCACTGAAGCTTCTAGACTAAGACAGACTAGGAAGAAAGGCCTGGTGGTCTACTTCCAAGAATTAGCCAACAAAAACCCTATGGATCACAACAGAACATTGTTCTATAATGTTCCATTTCTGGAAGATGAGCCCCTAGGTTCAAAGGCACTGCACAATGGCCACAACAGTGGACTCAGATATGCCAGTGGTCATAGAGCTGATGCAAGGCCAGGCAATGTTTTGATGTGCTGTATATAGGGTCACCATGAGTCCAAATAGACTCAACAGCAACTAGCAATATTTTTACATGAAAATATTACATATTTCTATTGTCAAATATATGATTTTTTTCATCAGGACTTCTGGAGTTTTTCTTTCATACAAAAATCTTCCTCACTTAAAGAAATAAACAACCTGTCCTTGTTTTCTTTGATTAGGGGTCCAAGGGTGGTTGCTAACCAAAAGATCGGTAGTTTGAAACCTCCAGCCGCTCCACAGGAGAAAGATGTGACTGTCTGCTTCCATAAAGATTTACAGCCTTGAAAACCCTATGGGGTCACTATGAGTCAATCGACTTGATGGCAGTGAGTTTTTTGGTTTTTCGTGGATGGCACAAAAGCTCAACTACTAACTGAAAGGCTGGCAGTTTGAACTGACCTAGATGAGTCTTGGAAGAAAGGCCTGGCAATCTGCTTGCAGAAGATCACAGCCTTGAAAACCCTATAGAGTACGGTTCTACTCTGCAACAGATGGGGTCACCATGATATGAGGGAGACAATTTTTTGTTTTGCTTTGTTTCTTTCATTACTTTTACAGTTTCATTTTAAAAATGAATTTTCATGTAAATAATCGAGTTATCTGTAAATTATTTTGGTAAAGGGAACAAATAGGAAGTTAGCTTTATTTCCCTCCCAAAATGCCTAGCTATTTGACCGAACACTATGTAGAGTAATGCGTTCTTTTCTGGTTGATTTGAAATGCTGCCTTTACCGAACAGATTAACCAGTAAGCAAGACAAACACTGGCTTACGTTAAGCAAGGTACGCACGGGCTTACTTGTGTTTACTTACTAATCTATAGTGAACAGTTTCACTGGTTTTTCACTTCAGGTAAGCCCGTGCACACCTTGCTTATTGAAATCCAGCCCTGCTTTATCATATATCAAAGTTCCACTTATTATGGGTCAATTTCTCTTTCTGAATTCCCCATTTTATTCCATCGCTCTCGATATCAATTGCTAGGCTAGGATTAACCTGTTTTGCGAACAATATCTTAAAATATATTTTAATATCTGGTAGGGCTACTGGGCTTCATTATTCCTACTTCCCCTGAAGAATCTTCTTGGTTAATTTAATATGCTAATTTTTTTTCACATAAACTCTTAAAGTAAAATCTTATAAGCATTTTTGTAGTCATCACATTAAGAAACAAATTAAGGGAGAACTGACATCTTTACAAT
>NW_004444086.1:2435468-2563198 GCF_000243295.1 Trichechus manatus latirostris
TTTTTTCACATAAACTCTTAAAGTAAAATCTTATAAGCATTTTTGTAGTCATCACATTAAGAAACAAATTAAGGGAGAACTGACATCTTTACAATGCTATATGTTTAAATACAGTATAGTAAATGTTCATCTACTGATTTAAGTAAAAACTTTAAACATTTTTAATAGACCCTCATATTTCTTGGTAAATTTATAACTGGGCATTAAATCTCTTTTGTTACTATTATAAATTATATGCATAATTTATTCCATTTTTTATTCTTATTTTGGAGGTTTTTCTGTGTTAAGGAAAGTTATATATTTTTTATGTTAATTTGGAAGGAGCAACGAAATTGTTGGCAGTAATTAAAAAAAAATTCATTCTCTTTGATTTTCATGGTTCACAAAGAAATCATTTGCATAAATTGATAGTTTTTGCTTCTTTTTTTCAATGTTCATATTTTATTTCTTTTTTAAATCACATTGATTAATACTTTCAGATCAATTGTAGGAAATAATAGAAATAGTGGATTTCAATGTATTTTTTGTTATTTTAAAATAGGAATGCTTCCAATGTTCATAACTGAGCAAGATAAAATTTGGTTTGAGGGACACACACCCCCTACTTAGTGTCCTTAATATATTTTTAAAAAATAGGTACAAGGCGAAATGACATAAAGTGAAAAGCATTTCCTATGAGCACAAATTTTGGTTAGCATTTCAAAAATCATTTATAAACTCTGTCCTAATAGTAAAATCTGTCTTATTATGTGACAAACAAAAGACTTCTCTAGTTGTTGCCACATTCTCTCCTTGTCCTCCTGCTTTTTCTGAATAATTTATTTCATGAAAGTGTTAATTTTTATCCTTTTTCATGAGAGGATTCATAAATATTCAATAATTGATATCACCTTAGAAAGAGAAGGGCTAACAAGCACAGATATAAATGAAAAAGCAAGAGTCTAGTAGGTGATGCTGAGGGTTAACACAGACAGGTAAGAGAATAGAGGAACTTATGATATGGAGTCAGCAAAAAGGTGACTCGATAACATAAGTTCTCTATTACTGCAAAAGTTCTGCTAAAATGGGCATAGCTTTTTCAGAGCTCTTCACATTAATGTATTTGAACATTGATTAAGGAAGTGCTGTTTATACATACACACACACACACACATACACACACAATTTGATCATTTTAAGGAAGAATGCATCTTTTTCTATTTTCTTGAAGGGATGCAAAAATCAGGAATGGTTGCTAACTTTTACCAAACGCTTCTTGACCATCTATGGGAATAAGCATACATTGTTTTTCTTCTTTCATTTCTCAATGTGGGTAATTATATTAATAGCTATTAGTAATGAACCATTTTTGCATCTTGGAATGTGTCAATTGGTCATAGTTTATTACTACTTTTTTAAATTGTGCTGGATTATATTTGATAATATTTTATTTATGATTGTAGCATAGAAATCCCTTAGTGAAATTGGTCTTTTTTGTTGTTGTTTTGAAAGGTTTTATGGTACAGTCTGTCAGATTTTGGTACCAATAATATACTTTTTTTGGAAAAAAAGATGTGAATTTTCTTTCCTCCCTGGTCTTGTGGTAATTTAAATAGTATTAGAATTATCACTTTATTAAAGGCTTAATAGAATCCATTTGTGATAGCGCCTAGGTATGGTGCTTTTTTGAGGGGGAAAATCTTTGATCGTTTCCTCAATTTCTTCCATGGTTGTTGGGATTTACATTTCTCTTCTGTGGTAAATTTTAGCACTGCCCATTTTCTTACAACAGTTATCTCTTTCATACGGGTTTCTAAATTTACTTACATAAAATTACCAAAAAACCAAACCCGCTGCAGTCGAGTTGATTCCGACTCATAGCGACCCTATAGGACCAAGTGGAACTGCCCCCATAGGGTTTCCAAAGCTGTAATCTTTACAGATCACCTTTCTCTGGAATGGGCACAAATATGGATCACTTCCAGGTTGTTAGCCAGGTAGCTGTCTTCCAAATTTCTTGGCATAGATGAATGATCACTTCCAGTGTTGCATCCATTTGTTGAAACATCTTCAATTGATATTCCGTCAACTCCTGGAGTCTTGTTTTTGGCCAATGCCTTCAGTGCAGCTTGGATTGCTCTCTTCAATACCATTGGTTCTTGATCATCTGCTACCTCCTGAAATGGTTGAATGTTGACCAATTCTTCTTGGTACAGTGATTCTGTGTATTCCTTCCATCTTCTTTTGATGTTTCCTGTATCCTTCCATATTTTGCCCATAGAATCCTTTAATATTGCAACTCGAGGCGTGAATTTTTCTTCAGTTCTTTCAGCTCAAGAAATGCTGAGCATGTTCTTCCCTTTTGATTTTCTAACGCCAGGTCTTTGCACATTTCATTATAATATTTTACTTTGTCTTCTCAAGCTGCCCTTTGGAATCTTCTGTTCAGCTCTTTTACTTCAACATTTCTTCCATTGACTTTAGCTACTCGATGTTCAAGACCAAGTTTCAGAGTCTCTTCTGACATCCATTTTGGTCTTTTTTTTCTTTCCTGTCTTTCTAATGACCTTTTGCTTTCTTCATGTATGATGTCCTTGATGTCATTCCACAACTTGTCTGGTCTTCAGTTGTTAGTGTTCAGTGCATCAAATCTATTCTTGAGATGGTCTCCAAATTCAGGTGGAATATACTTGAGGTCATATTTTGGCTCTCATGGACTTGTTCTAATTTTCTTCAGCTTCATCTTGAACTTGCATATGAGCAAGTGATGGTCTGTTGTGCAGCTAGTCCCTGGCCTGACTGATGATATTTAGCTTCTCCATCTTCTCTTTCCATAGATATAGTCGATATGATTCCTGTGTTTTCCATCCAGTGAGGTCTACATGTTTACATTGTTGAAAAATGTATTTGAAATGAATAAGTTGTTGGTCTTGCAAAATTCTATCAAGTGATCTGCAGCATCATTTCTATTATCAAGACCATATTTTCCAACTACTGATACTTCTTCGGTTCCAACTTTTGCACTGCAATCACTAGTAATTATCAATGCATCTCGATTGCATGTTTGATCAATTTCCGACTGCAGAAAATGGTAAAAATCTTCTTCTTTATCTTTAGCATTAGTGGTTGGTGTGTAACTTTGGATAATAGTCGTATTAACTGGCCTTCTTTGCAGGTGTATGGATATTATTCTATCACTGACAGCATTGTACTTCAGGATAGATCTTGAAATTTTCTTTTTGATAATGAATTCTATGCCATTCCTCTTCAATTTGTCATTCCCAGCATAGTACACCAAATGATTGATTCAAAATGGCCAGTACCAATCCATTTCAGCTCACTAATGCCTAGGATATCTATCTTTAAGCATTCCATTTCATTTTTGACAATTTCCAATTTTCCTAGATTCATACTTTGTAGATTCCATGTTCCAGTTATTAATGGATGTTTACAGCTGTTTCTTCTTATTTTGAGTTGTGCCACATCAGTAAAAGAAGTTCCCGAAAGCTTGACTCCATCCATGTCGTTAAAGTCAACTGTACTTTGAGGAGGTAGCCCTTCCGCAGTCGTATTTTGAGTGTCTTCCAACCTGAGGGGCTCATCTTCCAGCACTGTATCAGACAATGTTCCATATTTGTGCCCATTCCAAAGAAAGCTGATCCAACAAAATGTGGAAATTATCCAACAATATCCTTAATATCACACACAAGTAAAATTTTGCTGATGATAATTCAAAAATATTTGCAGCAGTTCATCGACAAGGAACTTCAGAAGAGGATGTGGAACAAGGGATATCATTGCTGATGTCAGAAGGATATACCAGAAAGATGTTTACCTGTGTTTTATTGACTATGCAAAGGCATTGGACTGTGTGGATCATAACAAATTATGGATAATATTTCGAAGAATGGGAATTCCAGAATACTTAATTGTGCTCATGTGGAACCTGTACATAGACCAAGAGGCAGTTGTGAGAACAAGGAATACTTCATGGCTTAGAATAAGGAAAGGTGTGCGTCAGGGTTGTACCCTTTCACCATATTTATTTAATCTGTATGCTGAGCAAATAATCCAAGAAGCTGGACTATATGAAGAAGAACATGGCATCAGGATTGGAGGAAGACTCATTAACAACTTTCGATATGCAGATGACACAACCTTGCTTGCTGAAAGTGAAGAGAACTTGAAGCACTTACTGATAAAGATCAAAACTACAGCCTCCAGTATGGATTACACCTCAGAATAAAGAAACAAAAATCCTCACAACTGGACCAGCGAGCAAAACCATGATAAACAGAGAAAATGTGGAAGTTGTCAAGGATTTCATTTTATTTGGGTCCACAATCAGTGCCCATGGACGCAGCAGTCAACAAATCAAATGATATATTGCATTGGGCAAATCTGCTGCAAAAGAGTCTTTAAAGTGTTCAAAAGCAAATACGTCACTTTGAGGATTACGGTGCTCCTGATCCAAGCCATGGTATTTTCGATCACCTCATATAGATGCAAAAGCTGGACAATGAATAAGGAAGACCGAAAAAGAATTCATGTCTTTGAATTATGGTGGGCTGCCAGAAGAATGAACAAATCTGTCTTGAAAGAAATACATTCAGAGTGCTCCTTGGAAGTGAGGATGGCAAGACTGTCTCACGTACATTGGACATGTTAACATGAGGGACCAGTCCCTGGAGAAGGATATCATGCTTGGTAAGGTAGAAGGTTAGTAAAAAAGAGGAAGACCCTCAAAGAGATGGATTGACACAGTGGCTGCTACACTGGGCTCAAGAATAGCAGTGATTGTGAGGATGGTGCAGAACTGACTTGACAGCACCTAACAACAATAACAATAATCTTTGTGGTAGTAGGCTGCCACATCTGTCTCCTGTGGAGTGACTGGTAGGTTGGAACCACCGGCCTTTTAGTTATCAGCTGAGGGCTAAACCACTGTGCCATCAGGGCTCCCTTACAGGTAACCTATTTTTTTAACTCTTTTTTTTTTCTCAGATGATTATTCTATTCTCTTTATTACCATTGTATATTTCTGTTATCTCATTTACCTCTTGAGAAAGTTAGTACTGATTATCTATATTACTATTACTTAAAAAGACAGCTCTTAGATATAGTATTTGGCATTTTTACAGTTTTTATATTCTAATAAATTAATTCTTAAAGTTTAGTATCTTTCTAAATATATATAATATGTGGCATGCTATCTTCAGTTTGCCACAGTCCCACAATTTTTTATTTTCTATGCCCAGACAATTCACACATTATTTTTTTCCTGTCTGGTCACTCCAGGCATTTGAATTATGACCCTAGTTTAAGCCTTTTAGGTTTCCTCTGACCTCTGCTTTAGCCATATCTCATAGTTCTAATAATTAAATTTTTGTATATTTTTTGAAATATCTATTTTATTACTTATATGACTTAAGAATTTTAAATAAGAGAATGTTTACATTTTTCCATTGGTAGTAGCAGACAGAAGCCAGGCTGCAGGAGGATTTAGAAATGAGAAGCTAGCATATGTAGGAAAGAGGGAAACAAAGAGAACGGGGAGAATGAGCAAGCGTTAGTTAGACGAAAAGCCAGGATTAGAGGATAGATTATTTTTCTCCTAAACTAGGAGAAGGAGCCCTGGTGGCTCAAATGGTTAAGCACTCGGCTGATAACCAAAAGGTCACTGGTTCCAACCCACCCAGTGGCTCCATGGAAGAAAGACCTGGCAATCTGCTTCTGTAAAGATTACAGTCAATAAACCCTCCCTATGGGACAGTTCTACTCTGTCACATGGGGTCACTATAAGTGGAAAATGATTTGTCGGCACACAACAACAAGTTAAGAGAAACCCGCGTGTGCTTCTGGGCTGAAAGAGAAAGCCAGTGGAGAGCATAATCAGAGAGACCACTACTGGCAGAGGGAGGCCACAGAGGACCTGGGAGAGTGAGACCAGGACACAGGCCACATGTCTGAGAAGCAAAGGAACGCACTCTGTGAGAACCATGAGTAATAAGAGTGCATGTGGATAACTGTGGAGGTAGAAACAGGAAAGGCATTGAAGGAATGAATCATCTGTTGTTGTGCCTGTTGTTGTTAGTTGCTGTTGAGTCAATTCTGAGAACTGTGCTCCATCGGGTTTCAAAACAGATCATCAGGCCTGTCTTCCAAGGCACCTCTGGGTGGGCTTAAACTGCCAACCTTTCAACTAGTAGTCAAGTGCTTAACCATTTGCACCACCCAGGGATCCCTAGTTAACACTTACTTTCTTGTAAAACAGAGGCAAGGTTGTCTGCTGACCACAAGGAGGTGAAGAAGAGAAAGTGGACTTGAGGAGCAAGGAAGAATTTGGCGTAACAGAACTGGGAAACATACTGAAAAAGAAGCTGCTTGCTTACTTCTCAAGAATACAATTTTAATTCATCATTTGTGAAATTATTGGTTTAATATCCGTCTCCCCTGCAAGATGATAAATTGGAGGAGCAGGGATTGTGTCTATTAGAGATGGAGTAGGGTTATTGTCGGAGCCAATTGCTTGGGTTTCCATCCCAGCTCTGCCCTTTACTAGCTGTGTGACCTTGGGTCATTTAAGCAACCTCTTTGCACCTCAGTTTTCTGGTCTGTATCACCCTATAGGTTTGTGGTGGAGACAAAAGGAGTTTTAAGTGTTCTTTAAATGGTGACTGGCAATAGTAAGAACTCAGTAAATGTAAGCCATCATGATAATGCTGACCCTGATGTATTCTGAGCACTTAGCACAATGCCTGGGATTTAGTACATCTTGAATGTTTGAATTAGTGGAGCACTGAAGACTTATTTTGTGGGTCAGCCCCTGTGGTGCATTGTTGCCAGATCAGCATCATATCTGCCCTATTCCACATTCTTCCCTTGGGAGAAGACACCTCAGAATTATATTTCCTGGAATTCCTTTCTAGCAGTGTTCCATGTTAGATTCTGACAATGAAAAGCATTTGCCCGAGGTTTAAATGCCAAAATAGAAAAAAAATAATTATTTCTTCAGGGGCAGCTGTGGAAAATGCATGGACTTTGGCAGAAGATGGATGAAAGGTTTTTGCCAGTTATTTCTTAGGCGGTCGCCTAAGAATCGTGCATGTTGGTGCTACGTGAAGTTGACCCCATCAGTGGCAGGTTTCCTTGGATTTTGGATTTCTGCACTTACGGATTTCTTCAAAGCAGCAGCTCCTCTGCCTTCATTCTTTTGGCTCTTCCAAAATTTATATAACTTTCTAATTCCCTGTATTAAATCTCTTCTTGTCTGAAATACCTAGGGGGGCTTCTTTTTTTTCTTTCTTGGACTAAAGCCAATCTGTACACTGATCTAGATTGTTAGAACAATAGACACTTTAATTATACCTCTGACTTTTTGGGAAGAGAGGTTATGACTGGGGATTGACTCTCTAAAGTATCCCATACTTGTGAGTTATTTGGAAAAATCGCACAAGGTCCAAAAATGTCCTTGTATGGTACTAGGTTGCTGCTACCCTTGCTGCTAAATTAGCCACATAAATGCCACAGCACCCTTAGATGAGAGGCTGAGTGTGGATGAAGATATATTAGAAATGGGCACAGTGTGTGTTTCATGCCGACATAATGGCTCAGTTGCTTCTGCCTGTCTACAAAGGCAGCTGTTGTGCTCATATCCGCATTCAGTCCAACCTAGGACTGTGCCAGCACTTTCCTCTGGAGCAGCTGTGCTGAACCTGTTGCTACTAAAGAATAGCCATTCAGTAGGGGAGTTTGGGTGGCTTTGTCCAATTCTTTAGTCAGTTTTGAAGAAAAAAAAAAGAAACAAACCCAAAATAGAACATGTGTGGGATGTTTAAAAAAAGAAACCAGAACTGAGTTAGAAGGAACTGTTGAGAAAAAGGGATCCTGAAGAACCTATCCTTAGCATAGGAAGTAAGTAGGTGGAAGGGCTTAATTGATAATTGACAAGAATGCCCTGTGATTCCCTAACAGGAAGCAGCTGACTATATTATCTAACCTAGCGAAGTTAAGAACTTCAACATCTATCCACAGGCTCACGTGTCTGCAAAGAGGTGGAAGATCACAAATACGAGTCCATAACTAAGGGACTACAGGAGCACGTAAGCCACTGTGGCATTTCTGTGATAGCGCTGAACTTGCTGCTCTTCCTTGTGTCTTGTAGGCAAGATAGATCTTGGGCATGTATTATTATTTTACTGATGAGGCACATGGTGGTTCAGTGGTAGAACTCTTGCTTTCCATGAGGGAGACCCAAGTTCGATTCCTGGCCAATGCACCCTGTCTGTCAGTGGAGGGGTGTATGCATCTATGATGCTAAAGAGGTGTCAGCAGAACTTCCACACTAAGACAAACTAGGAAGAAAGGCCTGGGGATCTACTTCTGAAAATCTGCCAATGAAAACCACATGGATCAGAGCAATTCAATCTGCAGTCATCAGAGGGATGGTGCAGGACCGTGCAGCATTTTGCTCCATTGTGTATTGGGTCACCATGAGTAGGAACTGACTCGATGGCAGTTAACAACATTTTACTGAGGAGGAAATTGTGTTTCAGAGGTGTAAACTTTCACAAAATCACACAGTAAGCATTGATATAGATGTATGGGTTCCAATCCAGGTTTTACTCCAAGATCACATACTTAACCATTTTGTCATAGTGCCTCACTGAAATATTTTAAGGACATATTAATTGAATGTTTCCAGTGATTGAAGATATGTATTGAATTTTTATAAATACCACTGTTGACTATCTCTGCCTAGCATATACACCAGCTCTATGCACCATCTACTCCATATCATGGACCTAATTCAAAGCAAGGGAATAATTTTGTTTTTCCCAGGAAGCCTGAGTACAACTAAACAGAAATATTTTAATTTGTGTAAGTCAGTTGGGAATGGAGTGTTTTATTTATTTTTTTTAGGTATTTAAAAATATATTTCTATTATTGTGGTGGAATTAAGTTGGATAACATATTTACTGGGGTGATTCAGTCTACATTTGTAACTTCAGCTTCAATGAGACCAGAAACAGAAACCATATCTTAAATGAAGGAAGGAGAGTGTAGTTTTTAAGCAGGGGGTGGCAACTGAAGACAAAGACTTTCAAACGATTTCTTTTTCCTTAGAGCATAACGAAAGCAAGCAAATTATCTTTATTCCATTATTAAAAACAAAAACAAAAACCCTTATAGCTAGTTTGGTTCTCATTATTTGTTTCATTTCTTTTTATCTGTTTTATTCATGTGCTTGTCAACTGATCCACGCCCAAGACTTCCATACTGACTGATGATGGTAAACTGAATGATTCCACAAGCAACCTAATTTCAAACTCAATTCAAGCCTGTTTCAATGTAATTAGTTGTAATTTGTACCTCTTTATGCCTAACCCAGATAATCTATGAGATGCATACAGTTTTCCCTCAGTCAGAGTTTTCTCCCATTTTAAATATTTTTCTGCAAAAGGGCATATTAGTTACCAAAGTTCATTTAAAAAAAAAAAAAGGAATTCATGCACCAAGTAATAAGCATGAGAAGACGTTGAATATTCCATATGCTTTGATTCCATTAATCATGCCCAAGGCAAAGGAGGCCCAGAGTTCCTGTAAATAGAATGTGCCAAAAACCAAACCAAACCTCATGCCGTCTAGTCAATTTTGACTCATAGCGACCCTATAGAACAGACTAGAACTGCCCCCACAGGGTTTCCAAGGAATGGCAGCTGGATTTGAACTGCCAACTTCTTGGTTAGCAGCTGAGGTCTTAACCACTGCACCACCAGGGCTCCTAAATAGAACATGCAGCGCATTAAAAAGGTGAAAGAGTGATGGACTCACAGACACTCCTACTTTGGAAAGATTTTTTAAAAATTTTGACTCTATTTTCTTTGTAAAGTTTCACACATAATCAGTATTTTAATTTCTGAAGATGTAAGTCAATCAGGCAGATTAATCAGATCCAGTGAACTTTTTATCTCATACTGATAAGCTTTAAATGAAACCCACTCAATTTCTAAACTGTTTTTTTAACTTGTTTTTACTATAAAACTATTATTATAGCAGCACTAAAGATATTTTAAAACAAACAATCCATCTACATACAACTGATTTCAGTTTTGCATATTCCCTTCATGTATTTATTTATATCAACATATGCATTTAATCTCTAATTCTCAGGTCACAAAAGATAAATGAAAACTCCTGAGCTGCCTGCTGTTCCCAGGCAGAAGGTGTTTCCTGAGAGCCATTGCTTCATAAGAGAGAACTAAAATAGATCTGCCTTGTGGGCCTTGCCTGTGCTGCCATGGTCTGCTTACACCTTTTTCATCTCCCCCGAGTTCCTATATAAGGCATTGGTGATTCAGTGGTAGAATTCTCACCTCCAATGTGTGACACCCAGATTTGACTCCTGGCCAATGCATCTCATGTCAGTGGAGGCTATGATGCTGAACAGGTTTCAGCGGAGCATCCAGAGTAAGTCAGACTAAGAAGGAAGGCCTGGCAATCTACTTCTGAAAATCAGCCAATGAAAACCCTGTGGATCACAATGGTCTGATCCCCAACCATGATCATGAGACCTCCCAGCATTTTTCTCAGTTGTGCATAGGCTCCCCATGAGTCAGAGGCCAGACTGCAAAGCAGCTAACAAGATTTCAAAACTAAAGGTGAATCCTTGGTTTTCTCCTTTTATGTAACAATAACAATATAAGTTCCTTGAGGGCAGGGAAGTGTTTCTATCTATCCCAGTGCCAGGCATACAGCCTCTAAAACTGCTAAGTAAAACAATAAGAAAAAAAAAAAGCAATTTATGTCTTCCTGTTGGCTTCAAATCTATCCGTCTCTTTAATAATCCCTTATTCTCCTGAAATCTCAGATTAGCGGTAAAAAAGAACAAATCACTGTTGCCACATTTAACACTTGTACATTTTATTTAATTAAATCAGCCATTGTACACATTGCAGCTATGTATTGTTAGTGTTGTATTTTTTTTTTCCATTAACTAATACATGCCCTCACAGATATATTCAATTAGTGTTATCACCATGGGAACAAGATGCTGATTCATCAACTGAAAATTCACTTCTTCTCACAGTATTCAAGTTTTTTGATAACACAGCAAAATCAATTTCAAAAAAAAAAAGGTGAATAACCATTATGTTGTTACACAGACATCATCTGCACTGCAAATAACACAACAGAAATGCTTTCCTTGAGCTCCAGTGAAAGTTTTGACAAGAAGGCCACAGTGTGTCTCAAAAAGTTTCACCATGGCCCTCTCTCATTTTGGCTGCCAAAGAATGCTTTATTTCCTATCCGACCGCCAAAAACTGCTAACATTAGAGGCTTAGGAGGTTTGGCCTGTGGGAGACCTCCCTCCTAGAAAATTTTCTGTCTTGACTATGTTATTTTAAATGATGAAGTACCATTGTTTGTCCCATTTGTTTTTGACATTTGGAGCACTGAGTCATTTTTGCACAACAGGAAAAGACCAGATAGAACTGGAGAATTTTCAATCCCTGGAGGATAGATTTTCTTTTTTTAAATGTCATCTTCATTGAATATACTTTTCTTTAACAAATAACTGATTCAAAATGTATACTGTTTATATGAATATATTTGTGAATATATATATATATGTTAAAATGCTACACAGCTTCAACCACTAGAGGAATAAGGAATAGGACATGGGAATCACTCAGATTGTTATATTCCCTTCTTTAAGACAAACACGAAAGTGCACAAACACACTTCAGCGTTCCCAAGGGAGTTTGGATTTCAAATAAATAAACCAACATTTTTAACCAAAACCAAATTTTGAAGATTTCTCAATCTTGTCTGCAAGCTAAGAAACAGACCCAGCTGAAAAGTGATAACTGCTCGATCCGTGTAGAAAGAATGAAAATCATTAATGTGATTAAAAGAGGGGTTTGGACTGTGGTTTTGATTTTTAAACGCCACATGCAGGTATTAGAGAAGATATAAACCTGGAAAGGAAAAAAAAAAAAAAGAAGAAACCACTCAAACATAGTGAAGGAGTTTAAGCTTTTGGTAGTGGGTAAATCTTGTTTCCAATGAATTATCTACAGTGCAGTGGACAGAAGAAAGTACCACCAGTAAGACAGCATGGTTTGCTAAAGCAGCAAAGAAAACTGGAAAACTACAGTAGTTATAGCTTTTTAAAATACCCTGCCAACTTGTTCAAATCTAAAAGACCTGAAGATGCTAGATGCCACAGGATGTAGCTGCTAGCAACTGAATACCTCATTGTTCCATTCTGTTTGCCTTCTGCTCACTCCCTCCCCTCCCTCCGAGTGGTTTTTGGAGAGTCATAAATCAGGGCTGGCCAGCACCAGCAATTACTTCTTAATAAGGACAGTTCCTCCCATCTTTAACTAGGAGCAGTGGCTACTCTGGAAGTTCTAAGGACATGATAGGTCTGAAGTGCTTCTTTTGCAGTAGAACTGTATTATCATTCGATTGTGTTAGCAATATCTTAATTAACCATTGTTCATCAATTTCTAGAGGACTTTTATTCCATGATGCCCAGTGTAGTTATGATAGGCAGTGGTTTTAATTTTAATATGTTGTTCATCTGAGCATTTCAACTATATACATTGTACATGGACATCCCTCTGAGGGATTCCTACATGTCGTCACTTGAAGAGGTCTGCAGGTGAAGTTCTTCTGATCAATGGATTTTCATGGAGCTTGTGCAGAAGCAAAGAACAATGGAGGTGGCCAGTTCCCAGGTTAGCACAAACACAACAAAGTAGTGGATACAGCATCCAGAAGAAAGGATGCTATCTTTGGTCACAACTTAGCGGACAGTTAAAAAGGATGGGGAAAACTAAAGGAAAATGCAGTGTATTTGCTAAAAATAGAAATGTCAGGGTGTCCCATGAATTAGGCCAGTTACAGTCATTTCACTAATGAAACGGGAAGTTGCATATTGAAGAGTATGTGGTTTCTGGTGTGAGAATTGTGCAGCCCCTATTTGGCCTCCTGCTTTGAGTTCTCCTTGCAGAAATGCCGAAGGAGTTGCTGGAGGTCGTGCTGGAGGTCGTCCTGGTCTAATGCTTCTGGTACATCCTGCAGGTGCTCCAAGTGAATGTGTTTTCCGTGCTGGTCCTTCACCACAGCCCTCTTCTGGGTACTGGCTTTACTCATCGTTGTCCTGAAAGAAGCAGGAAAGAGAATTATGATCTTTCTCCACTGCTAAAAGGCAGCCACTAAGCGTGGGGGTAAAAGATGCCCAGGTGGCGCAACAGTTAAAGGCTAGGCTGCTAACCAAAAGATGGGTGGTTTGAACCCACACAACGGCTCTGCATGAGAAAGACCTGGCAAAGTGCTACTGTAAAGATTACAGCCTAAAAAACCGTATGGGGGAGTTCTACTCTATCGCATGGGGTTGCTATGAGTGGGAATGGACTTGAAGTCACGTAACAACAACAGGTGTGGGGGTAACCATTATATTAAAGTACTGCTCAGTGTGTGAAGGGTACTTACTGTTCTGCCTCTAAATTCTTCTACACTGATCCATTAATATAGCAAATACAGCCATCTTTTCATGACTTTGTTTGAAACATAGTTCTCCTATCCGAAATGATTCATGGGATTTTAAAAAGTATGTTTTGGAACAGAGGTATTTTTTAAAATTTTACTATTTCAAATAAATAAAACCTGCTGTAATGTAATTGTCTCAAAAGTAATCACGGAACATTCATGTTTCCATTAAGTTGCACTGATTTAAAGAGCTTGGTTCATCCTGGAATAGTGATTCCTTAAGTACTGTTTGCCAGGCAAAGAGTTTTTAATTTAATTTACTTAAAACACCTTAGCTGCCACCTTGATCCTTAGAGTCACAGCCCAACCAAAACTTCCAAAAAATTATATTCGAAGAACTTTTCCATGGAAAACAGATCTTTGGAAACTGGAATATTATCCTATCAATATCCAGGAACGCGTTGCCGTCGAGTCGATTCCAACTCGTAGCGACCCTATAGGTCAGAGTAGAACTGTCCCATAGTGCTTCCAAGGAGCAGCTGGTGGATTCAAACTGCTGACCTTTTTTTTTTGGTCAGCAGCCAAGTTCTTAACCATTGTGCCACCAGGGCTCCAAACAAGAGATGAAGTTTGCCACACCTGCTGTGGCTTCATCTAGAGGTGGCAAAGAAGGGAAAGAAAGAGTTAAAAAACAAAAACAAAAAACAAAACACTGGCAGACAAATCCTTTCTCTCACTACCTTAGCCCCACACACTTTGTCTGCACATTGTATGTATTAGTATATTGTCATTTAACAGACTGATTACTTGCCTCCCTCATCAGACTGGTGGTTACTTGAGAAAAGGGGTTATAACTATTATATTTCTATTATTCATAACATTATTTTCCTGTACCCGTTTGAAAATGTTTGTCTTTTCTTTACTCTCAGTTCTTCTCCCTGCTGTTGTTGTTGTTAGATGCCCTTGAGGCAGTTCTGACTCATAGTGACCCTACGTACACCAGAACAAAATGCTGCCCAGTCATGTGCCATCCTCACAATCTTTGCTATGTTTGAGCCCATGTTGCAGCTGCTGTGTCAATCCATCTTGCTGAGGGTCTTCCGTTTCTTCACTGACCCTCTACTTTACCAAGCATCGTGTCCTTCTTCAGGGACTGGTCCCTCCTGATAACATGTCCAAATTACGTGAGACAAACTCTCGCCATTCTCCCTTCTAAGGAGCATTCTGGCTGTACTTCTTCGAAAACAGATTTGTTTGTTCTTTGGGCAGTCGGTAGTATATTCAACATTCTTTGCCAACACCATAATTCAAAGGCATCAATTCTTCTTCAGTCTTCCTTATTCATTGTCCAGCCTTGCATGCATATGAGGCAAATGAAAATACCATGGCTTGGGTCAGGCACACCTTAGTCCTCAAAGTGACATCTTTGCTTACTAACACTTTGAAAGAGGTCTTTTGCAGCAGATTTGCCCAATGCGATACATTGTTTGATTTCTTGACTGCTGTGTCCATGGGCACTGATTATGGATCCAAGTAAAACCAAATCCTTGACATCAACATTTTCTCTGTTTATCATGATGTTGCTTATTGGTCCAGTTGTGAGGATTTTTGTTTGGTTTACTTTGAGGTGTGATCCACACTGAAAGCTTCATCAGTAAGTGCTTCGAGTCCTCTTACCTTTCAGCAAGCAAGGTTGTGTCATCTGCATATTGAGGGTGGTTAATGAGTCTTCCTCCAATCCTGATGCCACATTATTTTTCATATAGTCCAGTTTCTCAGATTATTTGCACAGCATACAGATTGAATAAGTACGGTGAAAGGATACAACCCTGATGTACATCTTTCCTTATTTTAAACTACACAGTATCCTCTTGTTCTGTTTGAACAACTGCCTCTTTGTCTATACACAGGTTCCTCATGAGCATGATTAAGTGTTCTGGAATTCCCATTCTTCACAATGTTATCCATCATTTGTTATGATGCACAAAGTCGAATACCTTCACATAGTCAATAAAACAGAGGTAAACATCTTTCTGATAGTTTCTGCTTTCAGCCAAGATCCAGATGACACCAGCAATGATATCCCTGGTTCCACGTCCTCTTCTGAATCCAGCTTGAATTTCTGGCAGTTCCCTGTCAGTGCACTGCAGCAACTTTTTTTTTTTTTTTAAATGTGCATTACATGGAAGTTTACAGAGCAAATTAGTTTCCCATTTGATAGTTTGTACATAAGGTGCTTCATGACCTTGGTTTCATTCCCCACAATGTGACAGCACTCTCCTCATTTCCACTTTGGGTTCCCCATTTTCTTTCACCCTAATTTTCTATATCTTCCTGCCTTCTCATCTTTGCTTTTGGGCAATTAATACCCTTTTGATCTTCTATATTGATTGTTCTAAGGAGTACATTCCTCTCGGGATTGTTTATCTTATGTGCTTGTCTACTGTTTGGCTGGGAGGTGGTCTCTAGGAATGGCTTTAGTTCCAGGTCAGAAGGGTGTCTTAGGGCCATAGTCTCAGGGGTTGCTCCAGTCTCTGTCAGAGCAGTGTGTCTTTTTTTGTGAATTTGATTTTTTGTTCTACAATTTTTTCCCACTCTGTCCAGGATCCTCTGTCTCTGCAAGAGTTTTTGAATCATCTTTAGCAAAATTTTACTTGCGTGTGATATTAATGATACTGTTCCATAATCTCCACATTCTGTTGGATCAACTTTTTTTGGAATGGATACAAATATGGATATCTTCCAATCAGTTGGCTGGGTAGCTATCTTCCTAATTTCTTGACATAGGTAAGTGAGCGCTTGCAGTGTGGCATCAGTTTGTTGAGACATCTCAACAACTGGTATTCTGTCAATTTCTGGAAATGTGTTTTTTTGCCAATGCCTTCAGTGCAGCTTGGACTTCTTCCTTGAATACCATCAGTTCCTGATTGTATGCTGCTTCCTGAAATGGTTGAACATCAACCAATTCTTTTTGGTATGGTGACTCTGTGTATTCCTTCCATTTTCCTTTGATGCTTCCTGAATCGTTCCAT
This sequence comes from Trichechus manatus latirostris, assembly GCF_000243295.1. Classification (NCBI taxonomy): domain Eukaryota; kingdom Metazoa; phylum Chordata; class Mammalia; order Sirenia; family Trichechidae; genus Trichechus; species Trichechus manatus. Next base: position 2,451,980 of record NW_004444086.1, read on the forward strand.
ATTTTGTCCATAGAATCCTTAAATATTGTAACTTGAGGCTTGAAATTTTTCTTCAGTTTTTTCAGCTTGAGGAATGCCGAGCATGTTCCTCCCTTTTGGTTTTCTAACTCCAGGTCTTTGCACATGTCATTATAATACTCTACTTTGTCTTCTTCAGCCACCCTTTGAAATCTTCTGTTCAGCTCTTTCACATGATCACTTCTTCCTTCTGACATCCATTTTGGTCTTTTTTTTGTTTCCTGTCTTTTTAATGACCTTTTGTTTTCTTCACATGTGACGTCCTTGGTGTCATCCCACAACTCACCTGGTCTTCAATCATTAGTGGTCTGTGCTTCAAATCTGTTCTTGAAATGGTCTCTGAATTCAGATGGGATATACTCAAGGTCATACTTTGGCTCTCATGGACTAATTTTCTTCAGTTTCAACTTGAACTTGCGTATGAGCAACTGATGGTCTGTTTTGCAGCAGGCCCCTGGCCTTGTTCTGACTGATGACAGTGAGCTTCTCCGCTTCTCCATCGTCTCTTCCATGGATATAGCCAATTTGATTCCTGTGTATTCCATCTGATGAGGTCCACATGTACATAGTTGCTGTTTATGTTGTTGAAAAAAGATATTTGGCATGAATAAGCTGTTGGTCTTGCAAAATTCTATCATATGATCTCAAGTGTCATTTCTATCACCAAGGCCGTATTTTCCAACTACTGAGCCTTCTTTGTTTCCAACTTTCACATTCTAATCACCAGTAATTATAATTGCATCTTGATTGCATGTTGGATCAATTCAGACTGCAGAAGTTGGTAAAAATCTTCAATTTCTTCATCTTTGGCATCAGTGGTTGGTGTGTAAATTTGAATAATAGTCATATTAACTTGGTCTTCCTTATAGGCATATGGATATTATCCTAACACCGACAGCATTGTACTTCAGGATGGATCTTGATATGTTCTTTTTGATGATGAATGCAATGCCATCCCTCTTCAATTTGTCATTCCCGGCATAGTAGACCATATGATTGTCTGATTCAAAATGGCCAATATCCTAGTCCATTTCAGCTCACTAATGCCAAGGATATCTATCTTCAAGTGTTCTATCTCATTTTTGACAATTTCCAATTTTCCTAGATTCATATTTTGTACATTCCACATTCTGATTATTAATAGATGTTTGTAGCTGTTTCATCTAACTTTTGAGTTGTGCTACATCAGCAAATGAAAGTCCCAAAGTCTTTACTCCATCCATGTCATTAAGGTGGACTGTGCTTTGAGGAGGCAGCTCTTCCCCAGTTGTATTTTGAGGGCCTTCCAACCTGAGGGGCTTATCTTCTGGCACTATATCAGACAATGTTCCACTGCTATTCATAAGGTTTCACTGGCCAGTTTTCAGAAGTAGATTGCCAGGTCCTTCTTCCCAGTTTGTCTTAGTCTGGAAGCTCTGCTGAAACCTGCCCATCATGGGTGACCCCGCTGGTATTCGAAATACCAGTAGCATGGCTTCCAGCATCACAGCAACAGGCAAGCCACCACAGTCCAACTCACTGACAAAGCAGTGGTTATTGACAGACTGAGTGATTTAGTAGGGTCAAATAGTTCTATTATGTTTTTTAGAAGGCAGGGAGGTTATATTACATCTTAGATTTTTTTCACATAAAATGATTAAAATAAAAATATTTTGGTGATTATAAGGAGCACTGTCTCTTATAAGGAACATTTCAGTTATCCTAAAAAGTCTCCATCCATCCATCCATTAGACACTGTATTCGAATAGAATCTTGTCTCCAGGGAACTTATGTTCTAGTGGGGAGAAGACAAACGTAAATCAACACAGTGTCATAAGAGTCAAAATCGATTCCACAGCAGTGGGCAATGGATGGGTTCTAACGGTCTAGCAGAAAGCTCAGTACATAGTAGGCACTCAGTAAATGTTTGTTGAATGAATGTGTGAATAACACAGGTAAAATGAGAGCATAAAACAGAGGAATTTAAATTAGACCGGTTGTGGGAGCTGGGTGGCAGAACCCAGAAAAGGGAATTTGAGATGTGTTTTGTAGAAGTAAGGAAGGAGCTTTTGGGTAATGGGGATCAGGATGTTTGAAAGCAAGGTGGAGACTAGCACAATATACTCAGGGCACTGCATGAAGTGCAGTGTGCAGGAACGGCAGGTACAGAACAGATTGGGAAGAGCTTTGTGTACTAAACTAAAGAGTTTGAATTTTATCCAGAATATTATGCAGCACCTTTGAAGGAGTGGAAGCAGAGGTGCCATCTGATGAGATTTTTACTTTAGCTAAATCACAGGGAACAGGGTTAGAGTCCTTAAGACCAGTCAGGAAATTACCAATACTACAGGAAAAAAGAGGTGAGAGCCTGAAATTAGTGTGTGGCAACTGAGAAGATAGAGAAGGGAGCTGATACAAAAAAAGTTCGTATTGAGAGAATTCGATGAGTGATGTGGGGAAAATTGGAGGGAGGGAAAAAGAAGACTAGAAAAATTCTGAAATTTCTGGTTTTCACTGGGAGGATGCAGAGAAAAAGCAGCTAACGTTGTTTCCTTTTTCCTTATTCTCTTGTGTTCTCTTATCCCTCTCCCCACCCCTTCCTTTGATACTACAAGGACTGTTTTGTATCTGAAAACTTAAATTTGTTCCTCTTGCTTAAAAGGTCAGATTTGGTCCCAACGACTGAAAGATTATTTTTCTTTAAAAAGGCAAATATCTAACTATTTTTCCTAAGAGGGAGCAGAAGAGATTACAATGTTGGTGTCAAGTATAAGCCTCTATCATATGATATTTCCTGGTATTCTGTGCATGCACATGTACGTGAGTGTGTTTATGAAATGCACATGTGTAGGACTCAAGCAAAGGAATGACTTTACTCACGTGTTTGTCAGGGGAGAAGTGGGTATGGCAAAATGTCCTCAGCAGTTACAAATAACGTCCTACCACTAACTAGCTGTGCAAACTCTATTGAGTTGTTGACATCCCTGGCTTCAATTTCTCCTGCTATAAATGAGAATTTTGATGAATTGGTCTCTAAATTTATTCCAGTGTGATGATTCCATGATACTAGAGCATCCAAGGTTTATCTGGGTCCTGGTGAATAACTGGATAAAAGACTTAAAATTCAGAGCATAAAAAGCACTTTATCCTTAATTCATGTAGCATTTTTAAAATTCTAAGAGCAATTATGCTGTTTTAAACTCCTAGATGCTGCTGGTTTTTACATTTGATTGGAGGGTGGAATTGTGACACAACCTTTAATTTTGCTGGAATTAAAATCAATATGCAGGAACATAATTATTATGTTCTAGAGGCTTAAAATAGCATTGCAGAGTACTATAAATGACAATTGTTCTCTCCTTTTCAATAGAGTGAAAAGCACAACAGTAACTCAGATTTCCATTGTGCCTTTTCACTATTTATCTCAATACTTACAGTGCTGCTAGAGGACCAGAAAGAAAGAAGAGCAGACCAAGGGGATGTGTGCCAAAGTTATACATCAAATCAGTGATGCAGACAGCGGCAGACCAGACAACCTCACAGCCAACCCCCTTCTACATGCATAAAAATGTGTTGCTGACTGCTCTCATAACACTTTCTTAACATAGTCAAAGCCTTGGTTTCAGCATCACTAGCTACATTCAGGTTCATGGGTATCAAAATCATGCTCATGTTATTGCCACTCACATGCAGAATCATGAAACCATTTGTTAAAAAAAAGGAAAGCATGTACCATTCAGGTAATGATTTACTAATATTTAGCTGAATGTATCTGGTCACAAGATTAATTTGTGAGCAATTGATCAGATTTCTTTTCCTATGCTCTCCAAATCTGCCAACACAATGGTACACCCTAGCTGGTGGGCCACAACTAAATGGATGGCTTGCTAAAACCCAGGGTGTCAGGTTGTATAAATACATGTCTCGCCGGCACTGTGCCTTAATATTACTTTTAAAGCATCAAGGGGAGACTCTAGATACGACACAATAACAGATATACCACTTGACCAAAAGCCAGCTACAAAGAGTGTCAGCAGTCCCCGGGAGATTTTAGGGTATATTTAGGGGTTCTAGTCTTCTTTTTAAATTGCAAAACTTTTTAATAGTGTTAGTTCACAAAGCATTGCCCCATGCTAACCCAAACCTTTTAATTACTGTTCCATCCTCTTTCAGGATTTCATTCTCTACTAAACTGGGAAAGTGGATTTTCATGTGGCTACCTGTATAACTCAAAGCCTGAAGTAGGAAAAAAAAACCAAAAAGACAAAATCCCATCGTAAGAAAATCTATTACTTTGCTTAATCAATCTGCAATACAAACACAAACAATTCTTAGTAGCAGACCTAAGTACTGAATATTATTTAACAAGTCCCTTAAATTTGTTCTATTTGTAAGGGAGATGTGTTATACTACTTTACAAAAGCTGCTGACCAGTGTCAATACTGACTGACTTTTAGTTTCCTCATTGCCTCACCCATTCTCCCACGGAGAATCTAATGTAAATAAAATGATCAAAGGCAAAAAGAAACAACCAACCAACCAACCAAAAATGGCACAAAGTCTATAACTCAGATAATTCATCTTTTAATAGTCCCAGGCTGCCAATTGCCAAAACATTAAGAACTAAACGTATTTAAAAAAGGTATGCTTTTAAACATCCCAGTGCATTTCATTCATCTATAATCTCAATACCTATGGTAGGCATAGAAGAGAACACACATTTAACTTAAAATTGTTTCAACAGCAAAAAATATCTTGTAGACGTTTGCACATCTCCATGATCCCTTATTTGAAATCCTTGGGCCAAATATGTTTCAGAAATCAGATTTTTTTTTTTTTAATTTTTGGAAGGTAATACGATACCTATACTGTATATTACAAATTCATTAATATATAGGCAGAAAAACACATGACTACTCACTCTAAGTAGGATTTAAAAAAAAAAAAAAAGACTATAAATACTTCCTTGTCACTTCAGGTCAGGTTTTACTGCCAAATCAGTTTGCTGCTGACTTATAAAACTTGTTCTGGTTTTCAATGTCTTCTGGAATTGTAGTAAGTGTTTGTAGACCTGCCACTGTGGGCCCTTTACTAATTGCTGGTAATCAGACCTTAAAGAATTAGAAATACTTTTTTAAAATTTATGGATACAGAGCATATCTGTATTTTCTTTAATGTCTATCATTGGCAATATCTGAGAATGTTAGCTAGCAAAGATACTTTGGAACATCTTTTATTTCCACCCCTTATTAATTGGGAGTGTAAGTCATGTCTGAGACTTTAAAACAAGATGTACAATTACCCCCAGAACTTAGAGATTCTAACTCCGAATCAGCAGGTACAAATCCTGGTGTTCTAGATTTTTAAAAGTTCTTGAGATGACACTGATGAGCATTATAGGTTAAGGAAACACTACTTCATTGCACAAGTTATTTAAGCAGGAATTCTATTCTCTTGAATTACTCTTCAGTCTTCCATGAATTCATGTACAAGATGATACAATAACAAACAATGTTCTTTTCAAAGACAAAGCAAACATAAAGTAGATACAAAAACAAAATGATGATGCTTCTATACCTCTTCAAAGTCATCTTTGGCTGAAGGAAGATCACGGGCTAAACTAGAATCCCCCAGATGTTTCTCCATCCTCTCTCCACGTACCATAGTTGTTTTAACAACTTTGCTGACTCTACGGCCTTCCACTGGTTCAGCCTGAAATTGTGAGGTACCAGACAAAATGCTGGGCTCTGACAAAGTTACCTAATGAATGAAGGACACACAGTATACAATTTCTGACTGCCAAAATGTAACAATAATCAATTTTTCTGTGTTTTAAAAAAAAAGTATTAACCACAGTATTATATACCAGTCTTCCAGAAAACAGTATGTTGGAAAAGATGGGCAGAGTTAGAAAAAGTAAAATATAATTACTCAGTAATGTCTATATGATGTCTGTATCTACACAGCACCAAATCAACCACTTAGTCACTTGAGGGAAATTTATCAGTGAGTTTCATGAATAAGAAACAGATTACTTAGCGTAACGCGGACATAACAACCTGTGGATCAAACTGTCTTTTCCCACCGTTAAATGGTTTGCTTTGGCATTATGAAGATACCATTAACCTTCAAAGGAGGAATTCTCAAAGCTATGAATAATGGAAGAAGTAGATGTGAAGAGAATCACACACCTATAATATTAAGAATTTGAGGATGTGAATAATTGTAAAACTGTGAGAATGTCACAAATTATGTCAAAATGAGTAAACATCCCTCAAAGAGGGAAGTAAAACAGAAAGAAAGAAAACAATGAACCAAGGAGTTTTCTGGATCCTGCTGTTAGTGACTCTAAATGCAGAAGTTCTGAATATCAAATATTTATCCAACATGATCTACAGAAGGCTAGTCTGCTAAAGAGGCATAAGTACCAGTGATATATTTCTACTTGGTTCCTAAATAACATAATGCTTGCCCAGCAAATGGGAATTTTTTTTTCTTTTTAATTTGACTTTTGGATTTCTGCTGTAGTCAGCTATGAGATAAATTGAGAATAGAAAGACAAAGACAATGAGTAACATGGCTACAAATCTCCCTGATGGTTTTTAAAAAATTACACACAATCATGAAAAAAAAATGTGGAACTAAAAGCAAAACAAGCAAAAGTGAGACAAATATGAATAAACAGTCTGGTCTGCCTTTTTTGAGTTCTATTTTACCCCTCTTCATAAGCGAGTGTTGGAGAATGTGAGACGTTCTCACCTCAGACTGTTCGGTGTCACTCTTTAGTACAACGCGCTTTATAACTTTGGAATAGTCATCCCCTTCCTCGATGTTAACAGGTTCTTGTGGCATTCCCTGCATTGTAATCTCTTCTTTCTCTGTGCCATCAGAGGATACATACCGCCTAATGATTTTTCTAGTAACCTGAAATACATTTTATTCATGTATCTTGTTTTCTAATACCATAGCACTGATACATATTAAACAGGAGGTTTGCAATCAACCAAATTAGCATACAATCGACAATACCTTCTTCACCACGGTGTGTCCATGCTCATCAGTGTATTTTTCTTCGGTGACTGTTTCGGGTGGTATGTCAGGCATATCATCTCCCTAAACAGTCGGGAGAAACAGGTCACTGTTTCAGCACCAGTTCTCAGGAACTAACTCCCAAGTGCTTATACATGAGGAGTGTTAGAAAATGAAAGGCACTGTTGAGAAGCATTGCTGAGAGGCAAAAATCCTGTTAAGTAGTTTGTTCAAAAGAATAACAACAAAAAAGGTAGGGGATAACATGCTTAGGAGAATCTGATGAAAAGTTAGGTAAAATTTCAAACAAACCAAAACCAGACAAGCGAGAGGTGAGGGGGGTGGAACCAAAGAAGCCAAATCTTGCTGGCTCACTATTTCCTGGAGGTAGGCTGTGAATGTCATTACCACTGCATTTCTTTTTAAACAAAAATTAGAAGAGTTACTGGATCTGCTTTCAAATGGCCATGCACTAACCAAGGAGCATGCCAAGCCCTCACTGCTCCAGGCTGGTCACTCTGTAAGGGTTCCAAGGGACAGAACTATCCCGGACGTGCAGTAATTTAACAGCTGGTACCTGAATAATCACTCGTCGGCGGACAACCCTGGTAGTTACCATCGCCTCCTCATCTGAGCTGGCCTCTAGCTCACCTAATTCCTCTGTTAGCTCCTGGTGGAAGCATGGAAGCATTGTTTGGTTTAATGTGCTAAGGAACGTAACTACTGGTTTCTGCTTTAGCTAACACTGTTCTGAAAGTTTTTATTTCTGAAGGCTTTCGTGGAAAAGTCAGCAGTGATGCAAACACATGGAAATAGTATCAGTGTGTGATGGTCTCAAACTTCAAGGAGAAAAGAGTTTTTTGTCCAGTGAATGAAAAATAAAGTTCTGGGAACAAGTTATCACTCTGAGAGCTGCCCAAGAACCCATCTGTCAAAATCTGTCAGAAGAAAAGCAGCTTGCTCATGTTATTTCTTGGACTTATACTCCTAACAAATAACTGAATGTAAACAGCATAATAAACACTGCTTGGTCATTGGCATTCCTGCTTAGGCTTGGAATTGTTAACTCAAAGGTGTAGGAATGTCTTATGTTTGTAGCAGAACTTTCTGCAGGGAGTCAAAATTTCCTATAACTATTATCTAGCCAGTAGCTCATCTCCCTGGAATAAAAATAAAAGCTGTGTATGAATAATATTAGACTCATTCCACAGAGAAGTTGAGATGTGGGGGCAAATAAATTTTTTTTGCGTCTGGCACAAAGCTAGAGATAAGGCTAAGAACATAATTACAGATTACAACACGTCTTCCAGTTATATCTTGAATCTCTCTTTCCTGATGGAATGTTGTTTAAAACGAACAACTAAATTTGCTCAGTATATTTTAAAATACCAAAATTACATTTTTATACTCCTCTCTGCTAAATGAAAACATATAAATTCTAAACCAAATTATACTTTAAATACTCAGGAATCTGCTGTCTCAAAATATGTTCAGCAAGAAAGTGACAACGATTAAATGGTCAAGTTAGGGTTTTGAGAAGTTAAAAGAGTCAAAATGGGAAGCTAAAGACAGAGAAGTGGATATTCATATAGAATAAATAGAACAGATCTATATAAACTATTTGAAATGCAGAATGAATTATCGAAATTTCTTTAAATGTATGAAATAGACTAAATATATGAATTATGCACACAATTGTTTCAAGTTTCTATTTCTCTTGGCTTATGGATTCTTAGGTTAGATTTAACTGTTAAGCCACGATAGTATCTATGAAACATTTTTACTAGTGTTCATGTAAGTCAAGAAATTTTGAAATGAATAATTCTGTGCAAAATCAAACTTGGAATAAAACTTCATTCATGGGATGAATTCATTCTTTAAGATAACTACCAAAAACAGGACACAGATCTCATCTGCCTGGAGCTTCCCTAATTTTAGTTATGATTCTATATAAATCCTGGGAGTAGATGTCACTCTCATAGGGAATAAAAATAAATGTTGTTCTTATGCCCAATATATCACTTTTTTCCTCCTAAATAATTTCAATTCTTTTATTTGCCTATTTTTTTCATTTCTAAGACTTATATTAATGATCTAAAATCCTATTGAGATAAAAATATTTTTAAATTATATTATTTTAAAGAAGAAAGATAATATTAAGTTTTATGAAAACAGAGTCTTACACTTTATTGTATTTAAGAGTCAACTGGGGAGTTATTAAAAACGTAGATTCTTGCGTTTGTGTTCCCCTCTTCCCAGGGATTAATTCTGATTCAGGAGCTCACGAGGGACCAAGTTTCCCAGTTAACTCTGAGGTATTAACCATACAGGCACCGTTTCAAGAACTAATGGTTTAAATTAATTTCTTAAGATGGTTACCACCCCTTTTACAACCAAACTACTAGGCAATTTGACATTTAGAAATATCAGTAAGTTCAGGTACAACGTTCGTCTAAGTCATTCTTAAAATAAACGTAATTTGGAAATTATCCATCCTCTAATGAGAAAAAATTTGTTTTGAGAGATAAACTTCACTTGAGACCCACAGTTGGTATGCCCATTACCCATTACATTACTTGACTTACATGAACACACAGTGATCCATACAGAGAGTGGGCACCAGCACTTTCCATGGTGGACAGACTTACCTGGGACCCTGTCAATCCCTATCACTATTCTTCCCGCCTAAGTTTACTAATTTTCAAAAGCAATGTCAGATACATTGTCTCACCATAGTGTTCGATTTTCTTAGCAAAAGGTTTCTAATTATAAAATTAGGCTCCTGGTCAAATCACTAGAATTGGAACTGTATACCATTTCTTCTAGATTCACTGGTTCTCAGATTTTAAAAGGATTGACAGCTTTACATGGTCTTGGTTGAAAATTAACTTGGCAAGTCTTTTTGATTTGAAGTGATACAATAAGCCATCAGAGAAATGGAAATTGGGGGAGGGTTGTAGCTTTGTTACAGTTGGGCAAGGAAATGGAGAAGGGGATTCTTACCTTTTGAAAAGCTACATCTTCATCGGGTCTTTCAAAGATTCGTGGCTGGTCATCAGCAGACTCCACTATCACAAGGCTAGTTCTTCGTGGAGAACTCTCCTCTCTCTGCACTGGGGACTCTTCTGGTTCTTGCACGATTGGGGAGCCTCCCCACTCACTGGATGTTGGGGTCTGGAGGTATGGCCTCTCCTCCTCAGAAGGGGTGCTAATTTCCTCAGGTATCTTGCTAGGAGATCCAGATACCACTGGAGACTTCAGAGTCTCTGATACTTCTGTTCCTGGGGTTGTCACACTGAAATGAAAAAGCCAAATTATACTCCTGGAGCATATGCATAAAGCAAGGGGTTGGAAGGGAGAGGGAGCTTGTCTTCATAGTCCACAGCAGTCAAAATAAAAAAAACCCATTGTCCAGATGAATGAATAAACAAACTATGGTACATACACACAATGGAATACTATGCAACAATAAAAAGAGCGATGAAGCTGTGAAACATCTCACAACATGGATGAATCTGGAGGACATTATGCTGAGTGAAATAAGTTGATCACAAAAGGACAAATACTGTATGAGATCACTATTATAAAAACTCATGAAGAGGCTTACACACAGAAAGAAACAATCTTTGATAGTTACTAGGGAGAGGAAGGGTGAGGAGGGAAAACAACTATATAGACAATAGATAAGTGGTAACTTTGGTGAAGGGTAAGACAGTACACAATACTGGGGAAGTCAGCACAACTTGACCAAGGCAAGGTCATGGAACCGTCATAGACACATCTAAACTCCCTGAGGGACCAAACTACTGGGTTGATGGATGGGGACCGTGGTCTTGGGGAACATGTAGCTCAATTGACATCACATTGTTTATAAAGAAAATGTTCTACATCCTACTTTGGTGAGTAGCATGTGGGGTCTTAAAAGCCAGTGAGCAGCCATCTGAGATACTCCACTGGTCCCACCCCATCTGGAGCAAGGGAGAATGAAGAAAACCAAAGACACAAGGTAAAGATTAGTCCAAAGGACTAATGGACCACAACTACCACAGCCTCCACTAGACTGAGCCCAGCACAACTAGATGGTGCCAGCTACCACCACTGACTGCTCTGACAGGGATCACAATACAGGGTCCCAAACAGAGCTGGAGAAAAATGTAGGACAAAATTCTAACTCACAAGAAAAAATCAGACCTACTCGTCTGACAGAGACTGGAGAAACCCCAAGAGTATGACCACCAAACATCCTTTTAACTCAGTACTGAAGTCACTCCTGAGGTTCACCCTTCAGCCAAAGATCAGACAGGCACAGAAAACAAAATGAGACTAAATGGGCACACCAGCCTAGGGGCAAGGACTAGAAGGCAGACGGGGACAGGAAAGCTGGTAATGGGAACCTAAGGTCGAGAAGGGGAGAGTGTTGACATGTTGTGGGGTTGGCAACCAATATCACAAAACAATATGTTTATTAATTGTTTAATGAGAAACTAATCTGTAAACCTTCATCTAAAGCACAATAAAAAACAAAAACAAAAATATTGTCATTGAGTCCATTCTGATTCATGGTGACCCCATGTGTGTCAGAGCAATCTCACATAAGTAGATTGCCAGGGCTTTCTCCTGTGGTGCCACTGAGTGGATTGAAACTACCAGGCTTTTGGTTAGTAGCCATGTGCAAACCATTTGCATCATCCAGGGACCTCAGTCAAAATAGGTTTTGCAAATTTGGTCAAGAAATAATATTTGAGGAAGAAAATTTTGACCAAGAAGTGAAATTTGGCCAAGAAATAAAATTCGAAGAAAAACTATACTATAAGATACAGGATAGAGTTACAGCTAATTGCTCTAGCATTGGCAGGGAATGATGTATTCTAAAGATAAAAAATATCTTAAAATATATCATACAGTTTCTGACTTCTACAAAGTGAATAAATTATAACTTCAACTTTTCTTGGATAATGAACATGTTGCCATCAAGTTGATTCCGACTCATAGCAACCCTACAGGACAGTGTAGAACTGCCTCATAGAGTTTCCAGGGAGTGGCTGGTGGATTTGAAACTGCTGACATTTTGGTTAGCAGTAGAGCTCTTAACCACTACACCACCAGGGCTCCTTCTTTGATAATGCAAGGAAATAATTGATATTAAGGCTCTGAGGAGTTTTACATTAAAATACATATAGATAATAAGGCTTTTGAAGCAAGAATCAAAACGTGGTAAAATTAAAGAAAAGCAATATAGAAATCTCCGTATTCGTATAGTTATTATATTGTAAATATGGAGATAGTCCTGTTGTCCCTCTGGAAAACTAGATTACTTAACAGAGGATCTCTTGACACTGGAACTTTTCTGCTCCCATAGGCTGGAGTTACTACGATGCAACCTTTCAGAATCTTACTTTCTAAATAAGAAATAATTTCTAAATAAGTTCTGCTGCTTTTTTGTATTTAGTGCAATTTCCTGTTACCATGTAGATATTAAATTCCCAATTCTCTTCTGCTATCCCCTCCCTTTCCCCCATCTTTTCTTTTTTAGTTTTTTTTTTTTTTTCTTTACCTTTTCTTTATGCTCACTCCTAAAACAGGGGAGCAGTTCAGAAGGAAGAAGAGATTATTTCAGTATTCATTTCATCCTCTTTTCCTCAAGTTCCAGTGACCCCAGAACAAAAGTCACTAATGACAAAGGATATGCTGTGATGCAGTCTCACAACACACTATTCTCTGATTTCAGGGCTAGAGACACGTTTGCCTGATCTGTTTTCTTTTTCTTAGACAATTAGTATCATTTAAACAACTTTCTTTCTCCTTTGCTTATTTAAGTTCTGCGCTGAACTGTACTCTGCAGCTTCCTTTAGCCATAAGCTCTCTAGAAGATTTCTCTTCATTCTCACCCCAAACCCCACTCACCTCATTTTAATAGTCTTGTATCTGTGTTAATAATTTCTGTTATTAAAATATTAACATATTTTAATATAAATATTAACCACCTCGTAGCTTTGTTGGAATATACAGTGGGTTGCTTTACCTATGCATCACTATTCATACTCCAAAGCAGCCTGGGCACAATAATTACTGTATTTGCAGATTACAGAGCAAGTGAGGTGCAATAATCTTACAATTAATAAACTCTGCTGTCTATATGAAATTTTATAGTTTAAACAATGATTTCATAGGCTATTTTTTGACATTTGACCCTGTGATATTAACATAATTTATAAGTGTAGAAATGGAGGCTCAAAAGGCATAAGGCCATGCCCAAGGTCACACAACTGGAAATTGTCTTAAGTAGGTCTGTGCCAACAACACTGTTAGTTTGCCTCTCAAATGTCTTGCCTTTTTTTCTGTATCTCTGACATTTGTTATTGGTGGATTTCTTTTAAAATGATTTGAAAAACTCTTTGTACCTGTATATGGTACACATATGCACCCTAGCCATACTGGCTGGTTTCTTTGGAATTACATCGCCAAGGCTTTTTTGGAAACTCACAAGTATTCCTGCTGATGTTCAAGAGATGACTCTTCAGTCAGGTCTTGCATTTTCCCTGAGAAATCCTGTTGAACCTGCTCCTTGTCAGTTTGGGATAAGAGCTCTGCTGCTGAGGTGTCCCCCTCAGTTTTGGGGATGTAATCCTGAAACATGGAATAGCCAACAGAGATATCTTCCTCTGAGACGATGGGAGGGCAATCACAGGTCTCACTTTCTTTAGACTCAGGTTGCTCCTCTTTCTGTTTATGCTGTGCAGTGCATAGCTCCTCTTGAAGTACTGAGAACCCTAAAGGGAAGAACAATTTAAATCAAGTATTTATTTGAAGCTTCTCTTATATTAAGCAGACATGTATTAAGTAACTATTATGGGCCATGTCCTGTTAGAGGCCCATGGGTTACAATGGTGAACAAGATACCGTCTCCGACTTCAAGATGTTTACCATCTGGGGGGCCCAGGCAAGTAAAAGTCAGTTAAAATAGACAGTGACTGGCCTAAAAGTCCCAGTCAATGAACATGGGGGTGCCTAACTGAGGTTTAAACTCAGAGAACAAAGCAAAGATGTCACTTTAATGACCAACGTGCTTGACCCAAGCCACAGTCTCATCAGTCACCTCCTATGCATGCAAAAGCTAGACAATGAAAAAGGAAAACAGAAGAAGAATTTATACATTCAAACTGTGGGGCAAAGAATATTGACTATACTGTGGACTTCCAGAAAAATGAACAAATCTATCTTAGAAGAAATAAAACCAGAATGCTCCTTAAAAGTGAGGATGGTGAGACTGTGACTCACTTACTTTAGACACGTTACCAGGAAAGACTAATGGCTACAAAAGGACATTGGTAGAGAGTCAGTAGAAATCAGGGAAACCCTCAATGAACTAGATTGACACAATAGCCAAAACAATGAACTCAAACATATCAATGCTCACGAAGATGGTGCAGGGCTGCGTAAAGTTTCATTCTGTTATGTATAAGGTCACTATGAGTTGGAGCTGACTCGCCAACTAACAGCCACACCAACCCAGGTCTAAAAAATTAGGAAAGGAATCACAAAGAGTGTGGTATTGTAAGGAGACCTCATGGTGAGTAGGCATCAACTGAGATAGTCGGGGAATAGAATCTAAGCGGCAAGACAAGTGACAGGTAATAACATGAATATCAATAATAAATAATAATGGCTAACACATTCTAAATATTTACTGTGTCAGACACTGTTCTGAGTGCTTGTAAGTACTGCCTTGTTTACCCCTCACCACAATTCTCTGAGTTAGCACTTTTTTTTATGAAGGGTTTCTTATGCCATGCAAAGGCATTTTTCTTATACCCCAGGGCAATGAGGAGTCATTGAAAAATTTTTAGCAGAGGAGTGATAAACATTGATCTATTTACTCATCCATTCAACAGAAATCTATTGAACATCAATTATGTAGTAATCACTGTTTAGAAGCTGAATATATAACAGTGAGCAAGATAGAAAAAGCTCCTGCCTTCCCTTCACTGAACTTTCATTTCTGCAGATATATATTTATGGTAAATATTACCAGAAAAAGTAAACCAGGGTCAAACTGTAGCATAAAGAGGGCTAGTATTTTAGATAGCCCTATTGTCAGGAAGGAGTGCTCTTAGGAGGTGATATCTGAGCAGAGGCCTGAATGAAATGAGGAAAAGGCACCTGATGATCTAAGCGAGAAGTACTCAAGGGTGGAGGAAACAGAAAGTACCAACCAAGGCCCTGAAGCAGGAGAGTGCTTGGGATACTCAGGGGACAGAGAAAGAGACCAAGTGTCTGAGACTAGTGAGTGAGGGAAAAAGATGGGAGATGGGGACAAGCTATGAGGCTCTTGATGAACACCATGACACACCAGCATTTAAATATATAAAAAAAGAGGAAGCTACAGGAAAGGATACTAATGTTGAACAGCCAGTAAAGTAGAAAGAAAACCAGAAGATGGAGTGGCATGGAAAATAAGTGAAGAAAACATTTTATGAAGAAGCAATTATTTGTGTAAATGCTACTCAGCGGTGAAATAAGATAAAGACTAAAAAATATCCAACAAAGCTTGGCAATGCAGAAATAACTGGAGAATTTTACAAGATTGCTCTCAGCAGAGTGGTGATGGTAAAAGCCTGATTGGAGTGTATTCTAGAGAGAGTTCTGAGAGAATTGGAGGAGAGGAAGCAGAATTAGTAAGTTCAGTTTACTCTTTTGAGGAAGTTTTCTATTAAATGGATGGAGAAACAGAGCAGTAATGGAGGGGGCGCAATATGAGGTAAAGAGAGTTGTCTGCTTTGCTTTGATTTTAAAGATGGGACCAATTAAAGTATGTTTTAATGCTGTCAGTCATGGTCCAGTTGTTAGGAGACAGCGTGGGTAACTGCAAGAGTGAAGTCCTTGATTGGGTTAAATAGGATGAGATGTGGTACATAAGAAGAGATGATGGCTTTAGGAAAGCAAGGAAATTTCATCCATTGTAAAAAGAGGCAAGGTAGAATATAAGCAAACAAACAAACCAAACCTGTTGCCACTGAGTCGATTCTGACTCATAGCAACCCTATAGGACAGAGTAGAACTGCCCCACATGGTTTCCAAGGCTGTAAATTTTTACAGAAGCAGACTGCCATATCGGTCTCCTATGAATCAGCTGGGGGTTTGAATTGCCAACCTTCCAGTTAGCAGCCAAGTGCTTAAATACTGCACCACCGGGGCTCCTTAAGGTAGAGTATAGGTGTTGAAATTTAGGTGTGTACATTTTGAGGTAGGAGAATATGCACATTTGCATCTGATTATTCCTATTTTTCAAAAAAATATGAAATCTGGACAGCTGGCAATAAAGAAAAGAGACATATTGGAGGTTAGAAGGAAAGAAGAGAATATGTAAAATAAAGATGACAGAGAGCTCAAATGAATGAGAAATGTTTAGAGAAATCGTAATAGTAAAAAGTTGGTAGGGCTAATGGCTGGGGATGCCAGGGGATTTGAAGAATTTTCGGTGTAGAAGTAAAAGAGGGAGTAAGTATAATGCTTCTAACTAGGAGGTGGAAGTAATACAGTTATTGGTAATAATAAGATCTTGGTTGTGAGCACAGAAAAGGCTGGCTAAAGATAGAGTAACAAATGCAAGTATCAGAGGTACAATCCAGAAACTGAGAGAACAGGGCATTGGATGGATCATCCATGTTGATGGTGAAATCACAAAGAATGAGTAGTGGTGGTGGCAGCCCATAAAATGGACTGGGAAGCTGGGGGTAGTGAGGAAAAGAATATATGATCCCCAAAAGCCATATTTTACCCTATTAAAAAAAAAAAAGGAGAGAATAAGTCCAGTTGTCTGAATTAACTACACATACATACTGACACACATACACACACACACACACACACACATCAGTTGACCTTCACTATGATCCAGTGTAATGGTCTGTTCGATTTCTGCATAGCTATGACTGATGCGCTCCTGGAAAGGTTCCGTGCTGGCCTCCATGAGATGAACAATATCCATTCGGTTGATCTTGGTGAGACATTCAATAAGACCAGTATCTGGGATATTAGGAAAAAAAATATTTATTACATATGAAAACTAATCATTTTAAAATTTCCTTCATTTAGATGTCTTACTAAATCTTTGATATTTTGCACAGAAAACAATCAGAGCCCAATTAAGGGTCTTTGTTAAAAATAAACACACAGAAAACAAAGAGACAGGCGCAAAAAAGATGGCACAGAAGTAGGGTTGCCAGATAACATACAGGACACCCGGTTGAATTTAAGTTTAATTTTCAGATAAAAACATACAAACATACAAGCAAAACACTTTTTTTATAATTATGCTCCAAATATAGCTTTAAAAAAAACCAAACCCATTGCCGTTGAGTCCATTCCGACTCATAGTGACCCTATAGTACAGAGTAGAACTGCCCCATAAGGTTTTCAAGGGGCGACTGGTGGATTTGAACTGGTTAGCAGTCGTAGCTCTTAACCACTATGCCACCAGGGTTTTGAAATATAGCTTAGGATATACTTATATTAATGACATTTTTGTTGTTTATCTGACATCCAAGTTTAACTGGGTGTCTAGTATTTTTATTTGCTAAATCTGGCAATCCCACCTAGAAGAAAGTAAAGGGAAGGAATGATAAGTGTGGACCGAGTGTAAACAGGGGGGATCCCTAGGTAGACTCTCAGGGAGTTGGTACATTCAGACCAGCAGAGGGATGAGAAGAAGCTTTGGTATGCATCAATTCCCATTTTATTCAAAGTCGTCAGGATACCACAAATAAACCATTATATGAATATCTCTTTGACATCTTCCCCACACTTAAATTACTTAGGAGTAAAGGAAGCAGGAGTTGAAGACAATCAACTATCAATAGGCCACTTAAAGCAACTGTGTTCGTTACCATATTCAGAAAATTTTAGGACTTCAATAACCTTCCTGTTAGCAGCCAGCGCTGATATTGCTTCCCACTAGTTAGCATTGTTTATGGGCATGTAGTGCAAGATTTTTCATGCAACATGTATATTTTAGAAATGGCAGAAGCTTGTCTCATTTGTCCTACTAGTATTCCAGGCTGATGGCATTTATTTTATTATCTTGCTGAATTTGCAAGAATGTGATTAGTGAGCAAAATGTTCCCATTTAGTCTCACGCGTCTGACATATAGTTTCCCACCTACCTGTAGCATGTTTCCCATCTCTTTCTAGCCAGTACTTCAGCAGTGCATGGCTCTGGTCTTGGAGGGAGTTGGGGTTCTCAATTCGTATTTGATGAATTTGCTCCTCAGTGAAATCTAGTTCTCTTGCTAATTCTAGAAGAGAAAACAGTACTCTGTAAACACATTAACTTCAAGGTTTAGCCCTTAAACCTTGTTTTGTGATTTTGTAGATGATGTCTCTTTGTATTGCTGTGAGTAATAGAATTCTTTTAATCTTACTTCTACTTATTGGCAGTGACTCAAATAGGCCTCTGTTCTTTTAGCATTGATTTTGGAGTTCTTCCTTAAAACAGTATAGAATGATCACTACCATAGCAGAAAGAGTAAGATGATGCTGTGATGACAGAATAAGTATAATTCAGGCACACTTATTCCAAAATGCAAAAGAAATTATTACTATTAGCATATATTCTTAGTCCAAGATAACTGATAATAGAAAATTGATAATTAGTAATGTCTGGAAGCAAGAGGAACAGACAATTTCTCACTTTTAATCGTCTTTAGATGCTCCTGGGTACTTGGATAAACACTGGGTATGGCTATGCTAAAATAGTTGGAGAAATTCCTTCTTTCTTTGATTTGACATCACGAGAATAAAAGGGTTAGGAAAGCACTAACTGACTTGGGAAGAAGCTTTTCTTTTGTGCTACCATTAAAATTCTACATGGATGCTTATACACTGTGGTATGTGTGTATATGGAATAACCTTTTTAGAGGTTAATTTGTTAATATCTTTCAAAATGAAAGAAATATATATCCTTTAACTCAGAAATTCTACTTCTAAGAATATGCCCTATAGATATACTCACAAAAACATACCAATAGACAAGGATATGTATTTCTAATAACAGGAAACAACCTAACTAGCCATCAATGAAGGCCATTAATAAAATTATAGTATATCCATACAGTAGAATGTTAAATAGCTCCCATTCACCGCCAAATCCTTTCTGAAGGGAGAAAAGTGTTTATTACCTTTACATTGTTAGCCACAAGTGATATAAAGGAAGCCAGATTGGCAATCCTAATTTAATATGTTAAATCACAGGTAAGACATTGGAATATAGCTCTCGAAACCTATAAATCATGATTTGTAAATGAGTCATATTATTTTAATAATTCATTTTACCTTAATAAATCCTTTAACATATTTTAGAATTTCTATACTTAAACCAAAAGGTTGGTGGTTCAAAACCACCAGGAGCTCCATGGGAGAAAGATCTGCTTCTGTAAAGATTTACAGCCTTGGAAAACCTATGGGGCAGTTCTACTCTGTCCTATAAGGTTGCTATGAGTCAGAATCGACTCAACAGCAGTTGGGATTAATTTTTTTTTGGTTATACTTAAACACTGTCCTTTCTCAAAAAATTAGTGAAACATTTCATTATTACCATATTTTTATGCAAATAATGCGTGCCTTCTGTTTCCGTTTGCCAGTGGCGCCCTCCCCCCGTGAGGCATTCTCCCAATCACGCTGTTAATTTTTCTTCGCAGCATATAAAAAAACTGGCATGGTGATGTTTATGAAAAAACCTCATGGGAGGAGGGTGCAGCCAGCAAACAAACGCAGAAGGTGAACATTATTTGTGTAGAAATACAGTATGTGTTTCAACATTCACCAAAAGCAATTTAACATACTTTACACATGAAGATATCTGATATAAGGTATCCAAAGTAAGAAGTCCTTATGAGATTTCAAATTAAGTGTATCATACTTTCTGAAAATTATATTTGACAATAGTTTTGAAACAGTAATATCTCCAAAGTTGAGGTATCCATAACTGTCAAAAGGGGATGGTGAGGGACGGTGTCTTCTCAAAATCTCCAAATCCAAAGTTCTATTATTCTAAATTCCAGAGATATTGAAAGACCTGCCCTGGGCCACACTGTTAGTCAATGCAGAGTCTGAATATCTCTAGCTTATACTTTATTATTAGTTTCACAATTCTATGAGGTCTTCTCCAAAGAAAGTGAAAAAAAATAGTCCTTTTTCATTGTTAATGGCATTTGGTTGATGCAACTATATCATTTAAACCAAGCAGGTTTTGTTGGAAAAATGGGTCACACTCATTTTACCTGTCCAGCTGAAGCCAAGGTGATCAGCAATATAAGCCAGCCTTTCCTCAATCCGCTCCTGCTCATCCTGTGGATCTACAGAAAGTCAAAAACAGAATGGCCAAAGGTTGTCTACGACTGCAGAGGAACCACAGTACTGATTCATCCAAAGAAAGGAAGTCATTTGTCCAAATATTTGATAGTAGCACAAATTAGGCATTACTTTTTAGATCATATTAAGTTGTGTGTTTTCCTGATTTCTGGGATGGAATGGGTAATAAACCTAATATGAACTATGAAAACCATCTGCTTCCATATCTCTTTAATCAAGACTAGTCACTGATCATAATTATATAAGTTTCTAGCAATCGTAAAACATTCCTCTTAAATTATTGGAGAGAATACTGCCCATCAGAAGACTATAATCTTGCTCAACAAACACCAGAGACATCTTAGATGGAATGCAGAAGTGAAGTAATTTTTTATAACCTCCCATTATTGCCTGTGGAGGTATAGATCACTTCCAGGACATGTCTGAAAGAAATCACCTCCGATATTCATAAGAGACCGTGGGTTGATCGTGGGTTGATCAAATCACCCTACGCTTACCCAGTGTGGCCAAAAACAACATTTGCCCAGATCCTAGTGGCCTTGGGGGGAGGGAGGATAAAAGTGTGTGCATTTGTATATGTATGTTGTATGAGTATGTGTCTGTCTATCTATCTAGATATATTACTTCTGGGTAAAGTTTCTGCCTGCTTGATACTAAATAAGCTCATATATCACTCACTTCTACAAATTATAATGTTTATACCCTCATTGACTGATGGGCAGCATTTTAGACCACAGAATCATGAAATTTTTTGTAACCAAAATTTAAGAATAATAGTCTTTATTGTAGAGATATTGGAAGACCAGAGACTACTTCTCAAAGCCATCTGTGGTTTCCTTTTTTAGAATTCAAAGTGCAAAAATTCCTTCAGAGTCAACTAAAATTGTGTAAAATTGTGCAAAGTTTGAGTTTTTGTTGTCTGCAGCATCTAATTGGAATACATTCTCCATTCATCTACCACATAAATGAAAAACATATTTTTTACCTTATTTTTGTTTGCTTAAACTGTTTACCAATGGTATCTGAAATCCAACCTTTCTGAATCAAAAACAGATCCACAATTGGAATTTTATGATATGTGAAATCTTCTTGAGCAAATGGCTTCCTAACGATTACAAAATTGTAAATACAAATTAAAGTTCATAAAAGCAAGAAGGAAAAGCAATGAATCCTCATCCTATGAAACAAAAATCAATACATTCATGTGCATAAACAAAAAGTACTTAATTTGGGTTAAGCCTGGGACTTCAGAACAACAAAACTCAAAGCTTGCATGGCCTTACGTGCAGTGGCTAGAAAAAGGCAAGATCACCGTTGCCAGGTTATCGTGTTTATGTTTTCCATAAGCATTCTCATTACTCAATCTTGAGATTGTTTTAGTAGACAAGATTATACAGAGAAAGCACAAAACATAAAAGGCTTACACAAACACATTAACCACCACAGAAAGCTTAAAGAAAATGAGAAACAAATCACCAAGTAAAACAAACAAAAAAACTATAACGAATTTATGACATGCGTAGCACAGGGAATCCCAGCGGCTGGCAAATACCTTCAACATGGTCATGGCCATTTTCATCAGGGATGCGTTCAATCAGAGTCTCAATGGACTCATCCCAAATGGGCCTTGTGTCAAAGATGTCCTCAGGAACTGAGTGTTCGGTCTCAACAGGTGGTAGATTTTCAATTACTGAAACTTCCAGGGCACTACTACTCTCATCATCTGAAACTAATTCTTGCTCCCTTTCTGACTGTGTAAGTCTATCCACTAACTTGGAAGCCTCATCACTAATCTCCTCAAAGAATTCTATGGAGTTTCTGTAAAGGTCAAAGAAATGCTCCTTACTTTCTTTTGTGGGGCTCATGCTCCCTTTGCAGGAAGATGTAGTGCTTCTGCTCTTAACTGGTAATCGAGATGAAAATATCTTTGGTCTTGTTGCCCCTTCTTCTGATTCTAACTCAAACTCCCCTGCCTTCTCTCTGCTCTCTGTTTCTGCCTCAGTGTAACTTATAGTTTTTACTGGACATTTGGTTTTTGAGTCCACAGGACTAGCATCAGATTCAGATTTGCTTCTACTATCTGGTGCTCTGCTTGTAATATCCGGTTCCTGAGGAGCCACTATCTTCTGGAAAGACGAGGCTAGGTGTGAAAGCTGCTGCTCTGCTCTTTGGATGGGTGATTTGATGGGGATTTTGGACTTTGGTTTTGTTTCATCATCCTTACTTTCATCATCCAGACTGGGCAGAAAATCTTCAGAAAGTGAACTTTCGTACTTTGCAGATGGAGGTGCTGGTGTTGAAGCAGGCATAGTCCTTACAGGTATTTTGGATTTGCTTTCAGTAGAAGGCACATTCTCCATGGGTGCAGTAGGGATTTCAATCACAGATTTTTGTTCCTCTGGGGAAGAATCAGGAGAATCATCATCCCGATCTGAATACACAGACCTAGTGACTGTGGAAAAATCTAACTGAACTTGTACAACCGGTTCAGGGGAGTCAGGGCTCGATGTCTGCTTCATATTGGATGCAGGAGGTGTATCACTTGTTTGCATGATGGTGAGGTCCTCGACTCCTGCGGAAGTAGCCTCTTTTGTTGATGTTTCAATAGAGGCCGACATACCCATTTGGGAGTCAAGTTGAGCATCTAAGGCAGGTATCTCATCTACTTTCTCACTCAGGTCAGCTGGAAGTAAGTCAGCTTCATCATCTACTGTTTCTTTTGATTCTGAAAGTGCTAGTGACTCAGCTGATGTCTCCAGCTGTGGGGGATCAGCCTTCGAAGCCCCCTCTTTCATGTCTTCAGAGGGGGTCTCTTCCCTGGATTCTTGTCCAATTTGGAAAAAGTGAAAACTTTCATCTGCATAGGACCTTTTGGTCATATCGATGGCACCACTTCGGGTCATCTCAAACAACTTTCCTTCCTGAAAAAGAAATGGATTTTGTTCACTTGTTGGTGTCCCCTCTTCAGTTGGGGTCCTAGCAGGAGTGGTGTCGGGGGTGGTACCCTGTGATTGTTTGTCTACCATCAAACCAAATATCTTTTGTTCTTCCTCTTTCACTCGCGCCTCAAAGGCTTCATCATCTTCACGGATTTCACTCCAGGAATCAGAATCCACATCAGTTTTTGTGATAATGACTTTGCTTATTTGTCCACCAACAACTGCTGATGCATTTGGTATAGCAGGCTCTACAGATGAGGCAGCTCTATCTGATTGCATTTCCCACACAGAACTTTCTTGTTTTGATTCTATATCCACATTCTGGTTCTCAAAATTAGGTTGTTCACTTGAAACAGTTCCACTAGAGGAGCTTTCCACTACTACGTTTTCAACAGATGATGTGATGGTAACAGAATATACTTCAGAAGAGTGAAAGCTTGTGGTGTGTCTCACATCTGTTTGGGTTTTGCTTTCTTCACCTGAGAAAAATGATTGGGAAGGAACATTTTCATAAGGGCTTATGATTTGAGGATCATAGATTTCATCAGTCTCAGCTGGGTCAGACACTGGAACATCTATGGATATTACATCTGTTTGAGTAGTACTAGATGACTCTTCAGTTGAACGATCCACTGGTAAGCTCTCAAAAGTCTGATCATTTTTTGTGACCTCCATTTTTATAGCAGAAGATGTGGAGGATATTTCTTCATCTAGTCCTTTTCCTTCAGATACCGGACAATGAGTCAAAGAGGACAAAGATGAAGAGCTTTCACTGGAGCATTCTACTTGTAGAGATTCCACTTTAGAACCATCAAGCTCTTCATCTTCCGTGTCTATTTTGTGACTATCTTCAAGAGCTAAGGATTCTTTATGGATGATTAGCTGCTCTTCAACATCATCACCAGCTGAACTCTGAAGACCTGAATAGACTGGAGTGGCTGGGCTGGTAGGACTCGTGGCCTTACAGTCAAGACCATCACAGATTTTAGGCTGATCAGTGTCTCTATTTAGATCATCATAAGACATATCTGGACCATCAATGGAAATATCATGACTGTCTTCAGGCAAATGGGATTCACAATCTTTTTCTTCTACTGATTTACCTGGGTCTTCTGGAATCTCTTCATTAATCTTGAAAGTGTACTGTTTAGAAACTATAGTCTGGAACTGAACTTCTTCAGGACTGGAATTGGAATCCATGCTGGACTGAAGTGGTGAAGGAGGTTGTACACGAATAACTGGTTCTGCTAAGAGGCCTGAGTTAGCATCTTTTTTCAGCTGTGTCAACTCAGGTTCACTTTCTGAGGAGGAAGAAGGCTTTCGGCTCTCTGACGTCACTACTACAGGGACATCATTTTCACCCTCCACACTCTCCATATGCTTTGGTTCATCCAAGTCTGCTGAGTAGTCAGCATCTGGGTCAGAGGATGAAGATTCTTCTTGCTTGGGTTCTTTCTTGTAGTCCCTTTTTTGCTTTGCTTCTTGTTCAAGTTCATCAAACGTTTTTATTTTAGTTACCATTTTAAACATTTCCTCTTCAGGCGTGAACCTCTTTTTTTCTCCATTTTCTGAGTCATCCTCCTCTGCACATTCATGAATCACAGCTGGTTTTGGTGTGGTTGCATCTGTGGCTTTGGGTGTGACCTCATAGCTAATTTCTTCAGAGCTGGGTGTGTCAGGAGAAAGGGGACTCTTTCCTGAGCTCTCCATGAGCGACGTCTGCTCAAGACTGTCATCCTCAGCACTGCCATCAGGGTCTCGGAGCAGCCGGGACCGCATGGAGGCCACTTCTGTAAAGAGTTCTGCTTTGGTGATGGCTGCAGGAAGAGGAAAGGGACTTGGGAGAATTTCAGCCTTCATTTTTGGTTCAACAGGGCTGCTTTCAAGAGAGTCACAGCAAGGGGACTCTTTCAGAGGACTTGGTTCCAGAGAGTCAGGAGTTTTGTGTGAGGAGTTATCCTCCAGCACAGGGCTAGCTTCCAGAGAGTCTTTGTGGCTTACTGCTAATGACTCGTCAGCCACAGGGCTGAGGACTTCACTATCACGGCTAGGAAGTGCAAGTTCTAACCCTTGGGGACTTCTAAGGACTCCCTGAGGCTTTGATTCAGTCCCTGAGTCTGTCTTTACAGAAGCATCAGGCAATGGTGAGGTCTTTGTCTCATCTGAGGGTTCGGTGGTTGTGGATTCCTGAACCTCAATATCAGTTTGTGTCTTATGGGCTGAACTACCACTTGTATGTTGACCTTCATCACAGGAAGCCTCCTCAGTCAGTCCTTTGGGTACTACTTCTACTAATGATACACTACTCCTGCCAGGGCGATCTCCTTGTTTGGGGCATGTGTCTTTGGAAGGGTCCAGAGTGGTTTCCTTTAGAACACATTCAACAGAGGGATATGTGCCTTCAGGGATTGTAGCACCTTGCTCTTCAGAACCATCACTAATGTCTTTGGTCGTGGGATGCTCTTTTTCTGAATGACTTTCTGTTGGTGTTTCTAACTTTGTAGTTTCCTCTGTTTCCCCAATTTGTTTATCACTTTTCTTTGGTGAGAAAGAAAGGCTTTCTGGACTTGTCTCAGGGGTCTCTGCTAGACCCTCATGCTTATAGCTTTCTTCTGAACTAATCTGAGGGGTCCCTTCCATCAGGCTGCCACATGGGGAATCTGTTATCCCTTCATGCTTTAGGCTTTCAGAACTGCCATCTAAAGCACTGCTCTGTAAAGACAGAGCCGGAAGGAATTCATCTTTCATATAATCTAGTGGGAATGTTGTATTGAAAGGGCTAGTGAGTACTTGGTCTAAGTGAAGCTGTGCCTTTTCAGTCTCTTCATTTAAGCAGAATTGTTGGTATCTGTCATTGTCTTCTAACTCTTCCTTAATGACAACAGAAAAGTCAGTGGAGGTTTTCCTGTCGGGGCTGATCTGGAGATCCATTTCTCCTTGTTCATCAACCATCTTTTCTTTGGGGACCTCACTCTCTTTATGGCTTTCTTCTTGGGGTGCTGACTGAACAGGCTCAGGTGCTTTGTGGTTGAGAGCTTTCTCCTTTTCTCCAACTATATCTTCTCTCTTAAACCCTATAGAGGAAGCACGAACCCCTCTTTTGGATTCTGAAGCTCCTGTTACTAAAAATCTCTGGCCTCGTTTGATTGTATGACTCTCTATTTTCTGTGATTCTCTCTGGGTTGTTATCTGTCCCTTTTCTTTTTCTACCCGAGCTTTGCCTTTTTCTTGTGGCTGCTTTTGTTTTGCTGATTTGTGTTCAAAGAGTCCAGTCTTATGTTTAGATGGGTCCTGACCTGACTGGAAGGCTTTCATCAATTCCCGAACAGACATTGTCTCCTCAATTCTTTCTGTTTTTGAGGTGGGGGAGACAGGTGGTTGCTTGTCTGTTTTACCTGAAGGTGACACAGGCAAGTGCTTTTCAGTTTTCCCAGTGGTTGATGCAGGTGGCTGCTTTTCCATTTTTCCAGAGGGTGATACAGGCAATCGTTTTTCTGTTCTCCCAGGTGATACTGGTGGATGTCTCTCTGTTCTCCCGGAGGGTGATGCAGGTGGACGTTTGTCTGTTTTACCTGAAGGTGATACAGGTGCGTGTCTTTCTGTTTTTGTAGACAGTGACCCAGGAGAGTGTCTTTCAAATTTTGTAGAGGGTGATACAGGTGAGTGTTTCTCGGTTTTACCTGATGATGACACAGGTGCATGTCTTTCAGTTTTTGCAGAGGGTGACACAGGTGAGTGTTTGTCAGTTTTACTTGATAGTGATACAGGAGGATGCTTTTCAGTTTTTGTAGAAGGGGAAAGAGAAGTGTGTCTTTCTGTTTTAGGGGAGGGTGATCCTGGCACATGCCTTTCTGACTTCAGAGAGGGTGATGCAGCTGGATGTGTCCTGTGGGTGGTCTTTTTTGGCACATCCTCTTTGCCTTTGATTCTGACAGGCAACTTGCTTCGACCTTTCTGTTCATCTTCCACTCGCTTCTGAAGGGCCTTTACCTTGTCCTTTATGGAACCAATGGGAGTTTCTTCTATCAAAGGAGACGTGGCCTTTGCAGTGGGAAGTGGTTCAGGGGTTAAACCTGGATCTTCATCTAATGACTCTTCTGAACTACATTTTTTAAGTTCAGTTTTATCTGTACCAGCTTGTAAACTTTCCTCTTTTTGCTTCTGTTTTTCTTTTAATTTCCTTCTCACTGGCTTCTTTATTCCCAGGGTTGGTTTGTGCTGTTCCTGTGTACTCTGTAACTCATCTGGGAGTGTATCTTTCTCTTCATTTTCAGAGCCCCTGCTAATAGCCAAAGCCTCACGTTTCTCCTCTGTGGTATCTTGAACTGTCTGTGGTTGTACTTCATGACGACTGGCATATGAATTTAGATCATCAGTAAGGTAGTTCACTAACCCAGTTGAGTCTTTTTCTACTTTTACTTTGGCCTCTTTATCTAGTCTAACTTCTACACATGGATATTCAGTGATTTCTACAGGTGCCTTTTGCTTAGCCTCTTCTATTTCCTCCTCACTGATAATAACCCATTCCTCTTCCACTAACTCTCTCTCTGACTGAGACCTCTGCAGACTGCCTTCATCTCTTGTGCAGGTTCCACTTCTCAGGATTTCATTCACTTTCTCTAAGTCCTCTTTCACTCTTTCAACAATTTCAAAAGGTTCTCCTGGCTCTTCCTCAGCAGTCTTCACCAGCTCCTTCACTTTAATAGAGCCTGCCTTATCGGACACATCCGTGGTCAAGATGGCGGTCATTTTGATCAAATCTTGTTTCATCTCAGAAACTTCAGAGAGCAAGTCCGGACTTGCTAGGACAGGAACTTCATTAACCAGGTGACTTTTCAGGATAGATGTTTCTGTAGATTCTGTCTCATCATCTTTGATGTGGATGAAAAAACATTGAAAGTAAAATGGAAATCAAAAAGGATATTGGCAAATATAATCAGGACTGAACCGACACAGCGTCTTTTCCTGTCGTGGTGGGAGGGGCAACAAAATGGGCTGGGAATGGTGGATCCACAAAGTCTCAGGGTACAAGAGCAAAGCAAGGCTAACGGAAAAAAAAAAACAACTGAAAAGGAAAAATGAGCAGGAAATAACTTGCTTAATTTTCTCACTGTAGCACATCCACAGGTACAACAAAGCTATAACAAATAATCAAGACACCCACACATGCACACACACAAAAAATCACAAATCCAAACAAAGAAAGAAAGCAGTGAAATTACACAGAAGTATCTCAAGATTGTTCAGATGTTACATATCAATGTTCAAAAATAAAATAAAATAATATAAAATAAACATGGGTAAAAAAGAAAAAAAGCATTAGAAATTGCAGAAAGTTCATTTCCTCTAGGAGAAAGCCAGTAGTAGCAAACTGTCAGAATAACTTCCAATGGTGTATATGCATTTTTTAGCCATATAAAAATCTGGAATTCATATGTTATTTCCACCATATGTATAAGAACTAAATAAAATATATCTGAATCAGCTGCACACCGGCATTTCATCTAAGGGAAATTCACACCTAACAATGAAACAAATGGTTTTGTGCTAAGAGGCATGGTCCTTTCCTTGGAGCAACCTCCTTGTTTAGACACATAATGGACAGATCAAGGAGGGAAATAAAGGAAAGGAAAGAAAAACAACAAAAACAACAATTGTGATTAAACTTATATGTGAGTCCAAAGTTAAAATGTAATGCGTGGCAACCCAAATCAGAGACAGTCACACGGGACACACACACAGTTTATGTAAGCCAAGTTATTTCCATGCAAAGCAAAGATGGAGTAAAACTGCTGGGAATGTGGCCTTGCTTAGAAGCACTGGCAGGAAGAAGGTAAGAAATTAGAAAGAATATGTAAAACATTACTGTGGTAAAGCGTATTTATTTCTCTACAAGCCAATATGTAAGATACTATATGTGGTCTATTTGATTCATCGGTAGTGGGGGCATGTACCCATTAAGGGCAAGGAGAAAATATCAGTCAAACTCATTTAGGATTTACTCATGAAAAAGACCTTAGGAAAGCGTCCCTTCAAATGAGTGCTTTTTTGGAGATAATTTTATAGTTGGATGAAGATTATTTAATGAGTGTCTTTAAACTAAAAACCAAACATGAGTCTATACCTAAACTTTGTTAACATTCACTACAACTAGGAGTCATTCAGGAGAATCTCTGGCATTATGGCAATATGATAACTTTTTTTTTTTATGGTTGAGGCAGACGAACAGATTAATTTTTAACTCCTTTTAGCTTGTATCTAAGGAGCAAAGGAAAAGGCCATTTAAACACAGTAGTCCTAAAGAAGAAAGTCAGAGAATCAAATAAAATCTTTTGTAAGAAAAGAGGAACCAGTAAAGGCAATGACAATATGTCATATAAATAAAAGTGCCTTCTCTTGAAAGAATAGGTATTTGTTGAGAAGATATAGTGCGGGAATATGCATATATCAAAATATACTTAAATAATTTATATCAATACAGATTTGTTCAATTATATAAACCAATAAAAACATTCAGAGTTTCAGATATTCCCATTCTGAATAATGATTTAACATGAAAGTTAGGAGACCTTCAATTAAAAGCATTCTAGTAACTTGGTAGTAAATTACATTGTGCTAGGGTATAAAAATCCCTCAGATCATCTCTAGATTGTATGGGGTCAGATGGCCATATTAAACATAACCCTAAGTTTTCTCCTTTTAGGAATATCACCCTGAAATACAACGAATTAGAATAAATCTTAAAATGGACAAACATTAAAAATTAGAATTTTTTGTTCTAAAGCATTCTGGGAATAAAAACAAGAAACCTGTACAATTCAACTTGAGTTCCTGCGTGTTGGAAACAGGCCAACAAACTAAAATGTGAATTCAATGTTTAACAAACCTGAAATGATTCTATGATAGGCCTCTTACAGTCTGTAAAAACCAGTTCCCTCTGTCTTAGATTGTGTTCGGGGTTTGAATCATTATCTAAAATTAGCCCCATAATAACATACTGTTGTGGTTAATCATTTCATCCAGGAGGTTTTCATTTTGGGTTCCTAATTTTTTTCAGAAAATTTTCACACAAAGTCTGTTAGACATCAACCCTAAGGAAGCCAGTTACACTTCACCACAGTAAGAGGTGTGAAGGAGGGATGGGTGGGTAGTTAGCTTTGCTGAGAACTATTAAACAGTATCACTTTTTTATTCAGGTGTATCCTACAAATATAATGGGCTCTCTTCAAAAGTCAATATAAAAAGTGATACTGTCATGTCAGTGCTTAAAAAAAAAAGATGACCAATGTTATGCTAACAAATGGGCAAAAACAGAAGGGTGGGTTTCTAAACGAGCATTACAGCAATAGCAGGGTTAACAGGGATGTCAAAAGAAAGTGAATGCTTAGATGAATAATCATTGCATTTTATTGATAATTAGCACACAAATTAGATATATTTGTAATTTAACTGGCCAAGCTGCTTTATAAATATATATTAATGATTAATAAAGATAATATAAAAATATAATAATTATAGTTGTTAGTAATGGCAACTAGCTTGCATCTTAATTCATGCTTCTCTTATTGTAGCCAGCTTTCAAACAAACTCAATTTTATTTAAAAATCTTACTTTTTTCCGATGTCATATCGATCTGAAAGAAAACATACATAAATTGAAATGGTTACAAAGAGAATCTTGTCTCACAGCCCCTGATATGCACAGTAAGTTCCTATTCATAAATACACCCAGGAGGGTGGCATCATAAACTAGAGATGGGTCACAGTAATTTGCTACCATTCTTCTTGAGGGTCTCCTTGATTCTTACCTTAACTTTTAAAAAAAAAATCTCATTTCTAGACACTATAGGTGAAAGTCCTTTATAACGTTATTCCTGGGAAGATACAAACCGGGACATATTTGATGTTAAAAATATATGTGTACTAGGGAAAAGGCCAGGAAAACAGTGAACTAGGTATTAAACAGTAAGTGACAATTTAGATGAGAAAAAGAAGGATAAACAGCATGCTGGGATGAAACATTGTAGCTTCATCATCATTAACAATAAGCCAGAATTCCAAATCCTGAAAAAAATATAAAGTGGACTCATTGCCATGAGTATTTCCTGAAAATATTCAATGTGAAAAATAATATAACCAATGGGGGAAAATCATTTGTGAACATAGCAAAGTTGGTTTCATAACTTTACTGCTCTTTCAAGAAGGTAGGCAGTTATCGTTTTTAACAGCCTTGATAATAGTCACCAAGTACAGGAAGGAATTTGTATATTTGAGACTAAGTGTGACTGTACACTTGAGAGGAAGAATAAGTTTACTGTGTATATGCCTACATACAGCAGGACAATGGGTCTATAGCCCACCCCACCTTGTCCTGCTCCACTGTCAAGATTTCAGAAAAAGGTGAATTCAGGAGTATTCTCTGAACTGATAATGCCTTACATTTTAGGCTTGGTGGTGGGTAAAAGGATATGTATTGTATTTTTCTATATATTTGTTCGTATCTTGAATGCATCAAAATAACACTAAAAAAAGAAAACTAGTATATTTGAAAACATTTAAGTACAACGAATAACAATTACATTTGTCCATCTTAGAAACTGATATATTAATAGGTTAAGTACAAGGAAATTTCGAATAATTTTTTTTCCATTTATTATATAATGTTTGGGCATTTCCAGATCTTTATATGGGAGACAAAACATATCAGCTTTAAATATTGAAGCAGGTATAATTCAAATGGCTATTTGTTCCGGGTCACCTCTCTAAGACCCATTTCTTCATCTATGTTGAGGGCAATAAAAGCACACACCCCACGAGGTGGTTGTGAGAGATCAGTGTTGATAAGGTATGCAGAGCACTTAGTAAAGAGCCTACCTTATAGCAACTGCTGATTATTAGTAGAATCAAACCAACCAAACCCACTGCCGTTGAGTCGATTCGAACTCATGGCGACCCCGTAGGACAGAGTAGAACTGCCCCATAAGGTTTCCAAGGAGCCGCTGGTGAATTTGAACTGCCGACCTTTTGGTGAGCAGCCCTAGCTCTTTAACCACTGTGCAAACAGGGTGCCGATTATTAGTATAGTTCTGCATTATAATGTTATTATAGCTTAATGGATGAACTATATGAATTTTAACGTTTTTTGGTCATACTGGTTCTTAAATTTTTGGTCTTAGGACCCCTTCACACCCCTAAAAATTACTAAGGAACTCAAAGAACTTTTATTTATATAAATAAAACAAAAAAAGCTGAGAAAATTCTAGAACCCAGGAATACACAAGCAGACATTCCATTAATGGTCCGAGTTACATGTAATGTAGCTTCTGAAAAACTCCACTCAGTGAAGTTTTCTCACTGTGAAGAAATGAGAGTTAAAAAGGCAAACAATGTCTTAGTACTATTGTAAAAACTGTTTCGACCTCTAGAGGTCCCCAGACCAGCCACTGGGAACTGCTGAGATAATGGTTTGGCCTCCAGGAGTTGACGGAGAAATACATGTTATGGTAGACACAAGGACAACAATTTACAGGGAAACTTTACTATTCTCTGAAGTCAGTAGTCCAGAAGATGAGAAAACAGAGGCTCTGAGAGGGTAAGTAAAATTATGACCCTTCAGTTACTAAGAAAAACTGTGTAATTAAGCCTTCCAAGAATACAGATTAACTCTTTGCTCTTATTAGTGGTTATAGCAATGACACAGCCATTAACAAGTGACACTGTCATACGATTACCTCTTCCTCCTGTTCTTGGTCTGACTCTGATTCCTTGCCGCCCCAAGATGCCATGCAAGATGGAAAACAGAAAGCCAGAAGAGTAGAGAATATTTAGAAGAAAAGAGTAAATACCCCGCCAACAAATGTCAACAAGGCAAGCATATATATAGTCAGCATTCCCTTATTTTTGTCTTATTAACAGTTTACAGAAGACAGGCAGAAAAATTAAAGAGGATTGATACAAATGCAAAAAACTGTAGACTCAAGACACAAGAACCAAAGTTATAAATATACTAATTTCAGATGCTAGGTCACCAGCAGTCCCAAAGTTTGACATTTAATGGATTTGATGGCATATACACTATAGAAACGTGATGATGACATCCCAGTCATTACAGAGATTGACTGAAAATGTTAACAGCTACAAATAAGCATATGGTGAAAATATTTTCAATGTACAGGAAATAATTAGGGGTTCTATTATGTTATTGTTAGTTGCTGTCGAGTTGATTACAACTCACAGCGAACTCATTTGTGCAGGGTAGAACTACTCCATAGCATTTTCAAGGCTGTAACTTTTCAGAAGCAGATTGCCAGGTCTGTCTTCTGAGGTGCCTCTGGGTGGGTTGGAACAGCCAACCTTTCAGCTAGTAGTCAAGCACTTAACCATTTGTACCACCCAAGGACTCCTTCCTATTATAATAAAGGGTACTTACTTAAAGTATGTCTAAAGACTACAATGTTTGGCATTTTCTTTTTCTTTCTTTCTTCTTTTTTGTTTGAGTTACTAAATGGAAAATTGTCCTGGACCATCACAGCTTTGATATCTGGGTCTGATATGTCTTGAGTTGGAAATTAAATGTATTAATAAAGTAAATGCTTTCTTTTATAACACACTGAAAACTCATTGAGGTCAGAGTCAAAGCTCCCTCATCTTTATCTATCACTCAGATGTCTTGCCCATAACAGTGCACGTTTGTTTGTGGGTATTCTGTGGTATTCTGCCTCTGATGACTTGCTATCGATCAGCTCTACAAACCTCACAGTATAATTTTGCACCATCAGAGTAGTTTAGATTCTGCTTGTTTGAGTGGATACATCTATTGTTGTACTCTAATTCTTGGAATAACATGTATATTTATGTATGTAGATAATATTTCCTCTCATTTTTATCACTTTGTAAGAATTTACAATGTCAAGCATGACGTTACAAGCTTTTCTGCATATCATTGATCACTATCCACCAGCAAAATGGATTCAGCAAAATATGCAATTTGACAAGAAGTATAGGCCATTTTTTGTTTTGTGGAATCAAGGTTTAGGATTTTAAATATATTCCTACTTCCCCTCCAGGTCCTACCTGCCACCACCCATCCCCCTCCCCCCTCCCCTGCCTCCAGTGCAGACACTGACAACTTGATGCAACCTCTTACAGGTTACCACGGGGGAGCTTTCTATTAAAAAGGGATATTGGTAAAAAAAAAATTAATAATTAGAAAGAAAGTTATAGAAACACTTATTTAATTCAGTTTTCCACTCTGATCAGCGTACTCAAGGAATTCTACAATGGGGAGAGATTTGGATAGAAAGTGATTATCTGTAGGTATTCTTTGGGTCAGGAATTAATGATGTATTTTTTCCTTTTCAAAAATCAATGTTTGAAACCTACTCCTTGTAAGATGAGGGCATTTTGGTATACTGATCATGTCAAAATCATTGAAAAATTTAGTTTATACTCTTAAAATATTACAGGTTATAAGATGAACACGTAACTATTTGAACAACAAGATACAATATCATGAGACTGCTAAGAATTTAACAATATATAATCCACCTGTGAATCAGTAGGAAGTAGAAGCTAACAGACTATTAACACATGGGTCAGGCCAAATGCTTACATAAGTGTACCCTCAGCAGGGCACATAAAAACAATAATGAAGAGAAAGCCAATTCTTTTAATTTAATAACTTAGTCCAAAAAGTTAAAACTTAAACCCAATTTTCTCTATGTCCAGTATATATTTGTAGACATTTGCATTTAATGCAAATAAAGGTAGAACTACTATTCTCCTTCAGTTGAAAGTCATACATTTGACAGGGAATCAAAAATGATTGTTCTTTGTGGTTGTACTCAGTGTCTTGGCTTTATTTTTAAGAAGCTCCTGAAAATAAAATCCTATGCTGCCTCAACTGCAGTATAGCCGATTTTACAATACCTTTGTATAAACTGGCAGGGTGATGTTTAAATTGCAAATAGCTTGATGCACCAGGCCTCTTGTGGATTTTGGCTCCTTCATAAATGATAGTCGTCCGCAAGGTTCCTGGGTCGTATCACGTACCTTGAACAAGAAAGAGAGACATTCTTCATTCATTTGACATATGCTATTCATTTTAATTAGATAATGCTCAGATAAGAATGGGAAAATAAAATTCATTTGTTAATGTTGAGTAAGGATTCAGAAGCGTTCCTTTTTTCTTTTTCTTATTACCATGTAGAATGACTTTTGCAAATCAACAATATCAAATATTAGCTTAATTATACAGCTGTCTGTGTTAAATGGATGCATCACTCCTCAACAGTTAGTGTTTTATGTGGTAATCTGTAAAAAATCTATCTTTAATCAGGCAAAACTGGAAATGGCAAAGTGAAATACTCAGTAAAGATTTGGCAAAACTTAATAAAAAGAGATTTGCAAATGAGTTCCTGGAAAAATTACACAAGCATGCTGAATTTTGTTTTTTCTGAAACAAATTGATTATCAAGAATTACCGAAACTGTTTAAAAAGAGCAACCTAACTAAATTCCTTGTCTGACAAGGATTAAAGAAAATTATGTACTCACAACCACAAAAGAGATGTGTTATATGATTCTCAAATATACTGAAACTGTAAATCACAACAATACTAATAATTTCACCCAACTTAGTTCTTACATGGCACACTAGATACTTTTATTTCAATCCTTAGTTCATAGATTCCAGAAATCATAGGCCAGTCAAGGCTTAAAAAAAAAGCATTATAAAATCCCATGTATACATTACCTTGACAAAGAGAGGAAGTCTGTTTTCTTTAAACGCAAAAAAACTGAATATATGATGTTGGCCACTCTTGGTTAATGGCACCAGGTTGCCAAAACAATCAACATAGATGGGTTTTCCTTCTAATACCTGGGTGAAAATAGATGAACACAGAATATAATAGCTGCAATTATAACTTATTTACACAAATACGGAATGGTAATATTATTAGGAACTTTAAAATTCTTTAAAATGTATATACGACAATCCTTCAATTACACACTGATATTTTATCATATGTATGACAAAGCATTTACCAGTATTCTCTCTTCTCACTAGTAATGAGAATCTTCAAATGCATGGTGGCATTTAATGGTCTCATTTCTACAATTATTATTTTGGCTGTTACCCCACAGAACCAATATATATTTAAAATCTAAATTTAAATTCTCGATTGGACAATTTTTGACATCATAATGAGTCAGATGACTTGACGCCAAAGGCCTACACATGGAAAATTTTAAAATAAAAAGAAGTAATGTAGAAAAGCCCTGTATATCATGCTTTCACATTTAATCACAGAATATACTTCCCAGACTGTTTTATTTGCTATTAAAAAAAATAAGAAAACCTAAAAAATTCTAAACTTCCAGTTACTTACATACTTTGAGTTTATCAATAACTCGTAATTTTTCCCAAAATAATCTTTAAAAGAATCATTTTATCTCCTCACATATACTGAGAGCATGTCTATCAGATCGGTTCAAATTGGCTAAAAATGGCTGATTTGGAACTTGACCTTCTAACTGATCAAGATGTGGACAAGTCTTTTTTTTAATAGCTCTATTTATTAAACTATACTTTTAAATATAACCAGTTAATAATAAAGGTATAAACAATATGTGAGCATGAATTTGTTTTGTTTTGAAAATACAGTACCTCCACATCCCTGCTTCTGGCCACCTCAGCAAAGTTTTCTTGCTGTTCAAGGGTCTTATCCACTTTATCATCAGTCATGCAGAAACATCTCAACCTGGCTTCAATGGGGTCATGTGATTTGGCAAATACTACAAATTTGGCCATGTAAGGTACACAGATAATCTCTCTATACACTTGTGATGCAAAGGTAACGGATTCCTGGATCTGTCGACAATCTATCAACCAGAACCTATAAAATAAAATAAAGTCACTTGTCTAAAGTTTAAAGTATTCCCAGTTAAAAAAAAAAAAAATCAGTTTCTTAAACATGGTCAGAGTAGTCATTAAATTCTTCTCAAAAACAAACAAACAAACAAAAATGGGGGAAGGGAGAGAGAGAGGTAATAAAAAGGAAAAAAAAGAAAGACAGGGAAGGGAGGAAAAATAGGTGGCTAGAAGGAAAGAAATAAAGGAGTGAGGGGACTAGAGAAAGACTATCAGGTTTTTAAGATCAACTATTAAATATTGTATTTATAGTCTTCTTTCTTGGAAAATTATGAGTATTTAATATTCTTAAATATATCTTCAGTGATTCAGAGTCCTTTAGGAATGTAAGCTCAGTATCAGACATTATAAGTACTCCATTTTATGAGTCTCTATTTTCCTTGACTTCCCCTCCTATTCTTCATTTCATTTCCTGAAACTTTGTCAACAAACTCCACCAGATTTTCCTCATCTTGTTATTGTTTCCTGAGGAACACTCCAGTAATCAAGGTTGAATCAATCCAGTCATTTTAAAAAAAAAATTTGATTCTGCTCCAGAACTTATAAGTATTATTGAATACAATTCATATTAGAAATTATTGGCTTCATGACTAATTTATGATTTCAAGCCTCAGCTAAGTCTGTGACATTGCTTGGAAACTTTTTCCTCAGATATCCTTTTATTTAATACAGTAGTGCTGCTAAACCTTTACAACACTCCTCAAGCTTCCACCCTGACATCGGGCTGTAATAACTTCACTGAGGAAGTAGAGGCAATCAGATGAAAAATTTTTAAACGTGCTATTTACACACTTCTAAAGGATTATTCCACCTCCTCTTACTGTGAAACCTTTCTCCATCAGTGATCTCTCTCCTTCTCCTGAGCCATTTCTCATAGTCTTTAAACATTCCTCAAATTTCCCTAACCTCTCATCTTCTCTTGCCTTCAATTCCCAATCTATATGTCTTTTTCACCAAATTTCTGAAAGAAAATCCAACACTCACTGCTTCCAATTTTTTTTTGTTTGTATTTATTTCTCAATTCACTGAAGTCTGGTATTTGTCTCTTGCATTCTACTGAAGCTACTCTCCCAGAGTTTACCAATGATGTCCCACTTGCCAAGTCAAATGGCCTCTTTGCGGTTCTTTTTCTACTTGGTCTCTGCAATACTGGATGCTTAACTAATCATCATCCTCACAACTGGACCAATAAGCAACATCATGATAAATAGAGAAAAGACTGCAGTTGTCAAGGATTTCACTTTACTTGGATCCACAATCAACACCCATGGAAGCGGCAGTCAAGAAATCAAATGACCCATTGCACTGGGCAAATCTGCTGCAAAAGACCTCTTTAAAGTATTAAAAAGCAAGGATGTCTCCTTAAGAACTAAGGTGTGCCTGACCCAAGCTATGGTGTTTTCAATTGCCTCATATGCATGTGAAAGCTGGACAATGAATAAGGAAGATCGAAGAACTGATGCCTTTGAATTACAGTGTTAGTGAAAAATACTGAATATACCATGGACTACCAGAAGAACAAAGAAATCTGTCTTGGAAGAAGTACAGCCAGAATGCTCCTTAGAAACAAGGATAGCAAGACTTCATCTCACATACTTTGGACATGTTATCAGGAGGGATCAGTCCCTGGAGAAGGACATCATGCTTGGTAAAATAGAGAGTCAACGAAAAAGAGGAAGACCCTCAACAAGATGGATTGGTACGGTGGCTGCAATAATGGGCTCAAGCATATCAACAACTATGAGGATGGCACAGAACTGGGCAGTGTTTCATTAAGTTGTACGTAGATGGGGTCACTATGAGTCAGAACTGAGTCGACAGCAACTAACAACAATAACAACAACTAATCCTCATTTTGAAAATTTCTGTTCCACAACACTCTCCCATTCTCATCCTCTCTATCTCAGATCATTTTCAATCTTGGCTTCTCTTTTTCCACTTGCTTTTCAGATGTTAGTGTTGAAGATTCCTCTTCTCTACTCAGATTAAGGTTCTTTTATGAAAAATCTCTTTTATTTCCGCAGTTGTTCCTACATATTCTGTTGATTGATATATCCATAACTAACATATGATCTCTCTTATATGATATATAAAGCCAGTGGTGTGCAGGTAAATGTTTCACAATTGATTCTCCAGAAAAGAAGCCATAATTTAGTGGCATTTGTCAATTTCCATGGTATAAATGCTTCCATTGTGGCTGATTTCAAAGTACCAACATGATGTCACTGCCATGAAGTTGGGAAAAGATGAATACAATCACCTCTCATGAGCATGTGTGAGCTAACTTCAGTATACCACTATCAATAGTTTTAATAGACAACACTCATTGGTTAGTTCATAGGAAACTCACACTCAACAATTTAACAATGAAGACTACTTTCTCTGTTGCCCAACTACACATTTTCCTCCCAAATCTTATCTAGTTTATGTATTCCTTAGAAAGGTACATAGCTTCATGATCCTTCCAATGGCTTAAAACATCAGCTAGAACTCCTCTCTCTCACATATCCCATTTGTTCATAAAATTCTACTCAATCTACATCTAAATTTTCTAATAAAACTAGATCCATAACTCTCTGTCTTAGTTATCTAGTGCTGCTATAACAGAAATATCTCAAGTGGATGGCTTTAACAAAGAGAAGTTTATTTCCTCACAGTAAAGTAGGCTAAAAGTCGAAATTCAGGGCATCAGCTCCAGGGGAAGGCTTTCTCTCCCTGTTGGCCTTCTCATCAATGTTCTCCTGGACTAGGAGCTTCTCCAAGCAGGGACCCCAGATCCAAAGGACATGCTCTGCTCCTGGCACTGCTTTCTTGGTGGTATGAGGTCCCCCTGTCTCTGTGTTCACTTCTCTCTTTTATATCTCAAGAGAGATTGACTCAGGACACAATCCAGTCTTGTAGATTGAGTCCTGCTTTACTAACACAACTGCCGCCCATCCTCCCTCAATAACATCATAGAGGCATGATTTATAACATATAGGAAAATCACACAATACCAGGAATCATGGCCCAGTCAAATTGATACACACATTTTTGGGGGGGACATAATTCAATCCATGACACTCTCCATTCCATTGTCACAGCCATAGATCAGGCTCACATCTTCTTTCACAATATTATCACTTTATTATTACTTTCAAACGAGAGTATAAGCTCTGTGAGGTCAGAGACCGTGTCCCTATTGTTCCTGAAACTACCCTCTGTGCCTAGTTCCTGGTTCATGGCAGATACTCAATAAACATTATCTTCTTCTTTCTATTGATTCAATCATACTTTATTTATTTACCTTTTTTTTCAATTGTCTTGGGAGGTGAATTATTATTACAATAACATAATAACTTCTCACTTCTTGATCTATCTCTTCTAGAAGGCCTTCTATAAACAGTGTTGTCAATACACATTTCAGCAATATTTCTAAATTTTAGACTACATGGATCATTCTTGCTGTCCCTCAAATACATCTTCATTCTATCTGTGCCTCTCTGTTCATGTAACTCTCTTCCTTACTTTTATTTGCCCTTTGGGTTCCTACATATTTCTCAAGAGTCATTTCTTTTCCAAAATTCTCTCTGACTACTCCAGTGTGAACACCCTCCTCTGAATTTCTTTAGTACCTCTTGTCTGTTGCAATTACTGACATTGAGTGTAGATGCATGATTGACAGAACACACAGAAGCATGAAACCATAGACTCAATAGCTGAGCCTTCTGGGTGACTGAACTACAAACGTCTGCAACCACACTATTGCTGTGCACTGCTATTTAACTACTCATGCATTTTTTTTATCTTTTCTTTACCCCGAGTAGGAATTTAAGCTTTAATTACTCTGAGCTTCAGTCTTCTCATCTGCAAAATTTGCTTAACGCCTCCTGTCCTATTTAAGCCATAAAGTTGTAGTTATCAAATTAAATAAACGTGAAATGCTTAGCAATTGATTAAAAATCATACACATAGGAGATGATAAATTTAATTATTGTGTGCATTTGAAATAAAACTACACAGCTCCAGTTTTCTAAAGATGTGCAATATACAAACGGGTAATATTCAATTATTACCCATTATTCTGATGTGTTAAGATGCCTAAGAACCACTGAAATCTCCAAGGCATTTAAGCAACTCATGGGAGGCTTGTTTTTTGTTATCATTCTATTGGAAAAAGTAGTTCAGTCTATTTTGTTGACAGCAGAAAATTCATCAGGCCTAAGACCTTTGAGACTGGAAAAATCAGTGGGTGGCTGCTAAAGCCAGAGCCAGCATCATAAAATCGAAGCAGATACTCACTTATTTTCTTTAAAAGATTTTCATCTAACTGGCTGTACTTTGGTACTACATCATCAGT
The DNA here is from genome assembly GCF_000243295.1 of Trichechus manatus latirostris. Lineage (NCBI taxonomy): Eukaryota > Metazoa > Chordata > Mammalia > Sirenia > Trichechidae > Trichechus > Trichechus manatus. The sequence continues at coordinate 2,493,583 of NW_004444086.1, forward strand.
ATTACAGTTGCTGGTAAAACTAGTTTAAAATATGAAACAAATGCAGATCATACTTAAAATCAAACAAAAAAATTCACTTTTAAAGAACGTAAGAAAAAAATAAAACAAAAAAAGGTAGGGTTTTTTTTGTGGGGGGAGGCTTGGGGTAACAATATATTGGGCTCTTCCGTGCTGTATAACCATACCTGGCAGACACATTGGTTGTAAAGGAAACACATTCATTGACAAATGTTAATGGCGTAGTTCCTGTAATATCTTCCCACTGAGCAGGGGTGGTTCCACCTGAAAAAATATGATTGTTGAAAAAAGTAGGCAAAACTCCAGACTCTGCGCTGTAAAATACTGCCTTTGCGTTTTAGTTGCACTCAACAGTGTATCCCCACGCATCCCCCAAAATGACACATTGAAACCAAAATGACTAAAAGCTACTTGCTATAAATGGCACACTGAAAACAAACAGCAGACACCACCTCTGAAGGAATTGCATTTAAGGGAGGATAGTTGAATAACTGCTTCAGATTACTTGGCGTTTCTATGCTCTGCCCGACATTCTGAAGCTATTATTATAATGGCTAAATCCTGAAGATTATTTCGCATTGTATACAGTTAATTATTTTAAAAGATCCTTTGATCTTTTAAACCAAGATCAACCAAGGAGCTGAATACTTGGTTAGAATAATCAGTAATCCCAATATTATTTTATTCTTGAACTTCAAATTGTATATAATTATTTTCATAAAATGGTATTTCCCTTCAATTTACAATTAAAAGCTGGCAAAAAAAAAAAAAAAAGAGATGCTAGAAAATATCAAAAGCTCAATAAATACTGTGGGCTGAAGGAACAAATGAATGCCAGAGGATGGTTTCTGTGCTCAAATAACTACCATAAGACTTGTGGTGACTATCTGTCTTTCATATATACTGGGAAATTAAATTGACATAGGTGGGGGGGGGGAGTTTTAAAGTGCTGCAGGAGGAATATATGTTGAGATAAAGAAAAATCTTGACTCTCAAGTTTCTTAAAGAAGGAAATTAGTTATGTAAGAAAGGTCAGGAAACTTATGTAGGAAACCTTTAAAATATATAGTCTTAGCAGAACTATGTAATAAAACATAGCAAAAAACATAGCAAAAAAAAATCTATGTTTAGTATGTTCTACAAAAATTTACGGAGTTGTTTAGTACAAGCCTATCTCAAGACATAGGGCTGGAATAAATAGATTCGATTGTGTCTAAGCCCATAGTGTATCGTCATTGATCATCTACAAGGACAGGGTGTACATAGTTTCACCTGGTTCACTTCCATGCTGTTATGCTGTACCTTACAAAAAGGTTATACACCCATGGAGCAAAAACTATGGGAAGGACACCCAGGAATGCTGGGTGATAACCAGAAATGAGCAAACAGGAAAGAGATCATAAATGAACCATGTGACTTCCCCCACCACCATTTTAGTTCATGTATTTTAAAATGTTGTCATATTATTAAACTTACGAGATAAAATCTCAATGAGTATCATAAATACAAAAAAATGCAGTAATAAGAGGGGAGAATTATAGAGAGAGGACAAAAACAGGGTGAACATATCTGCCAACGTAAATCAAAACAACTAGGGATGGTTATTATTCCTTTAAAAGACCCTACACACCATGTAGTTATTGATTCATTCAACAACAGTATGAAGATTTACTTAATTCCATACTATGTAGTTATTGTTAAATTGGGAAATTATCAGTCAAATTATGTAGTCCTACAACAGTGCAGGGTTATGTGTGTGTATTTTTTACCTCCCACAATTTGCGATGGTGGTGTTGAGCAAAGACCACCAATGTTCTGGGAATGCCTTTCTAGAGTTTGGTACATGCCGGCAAGCTACTACAAATACCAATTAAAAAGACCAAAAACTAGTTAATTATCAAACATCTTTACTTAGTTTTTCTACAGTTAATTCAATAGATCAATGATAAAGATATAGTCTCATCCTTGAAAGAAAAGTTTGAACTATTGGGTATCATTATTCCATAAGCTATTTTTTCAAAAGATAGAAGATAGTTTCTTCAATGAAGGCTTGAAGTCTGGGCTTGGAGGTATATGTGTTTAGGTTTTAATCTCAACTCTGCCAAATACTGATCATTTAATCCTGGGTAAGTTATAGACTTCTTTAAACTTTGGTTCCTTAACAGTAAAATTGGGTTAAATTTCCTTACAGGCTTATTATGAAAATTTAAAAGACAGTGCATATAAAGTGCTAACGTTTGGCATACAGACTCTATTTAGTAAATATTAGTTCCTTTCCTTTCATCTTGCACTTCTCTAGTTAATTAGAGTTCATAAATTCCTGAATTAATGCATATCTCTGTAGGCATCTTAGGACAGACATAGTTTAATATTTACAACGATTTAAGTTTCTTCTTTCAGAACTTTCAACTAACATAGTTATATGCGACTCACCTGTTATACTGCATAGTAATCTTAAAGTTGGTGCATCGCCCCCAAAACCATTCAACATGACATCACTTGCAGCTTTGGGGACAGGAATGGTCATGGTAATTGGCTTGTGGAATTTTCTTCTTCTAGGTTCCAAAGTGACTATAGGACTGAAAGTAGCTTTGTTGCCTAGGATCTTCTTAACCAGTTCACTGTGCATAGGTTGAGCCTTTTCAAAGAAAGAAAAATATAAAACTATGTATCATTATGTGTCATGTCAAATTTCTTACCCCAAAGCATTTCTTTTTATCTCACAAATCACTTTGGTGGATTTCAAAAATGGAAAGTATAAGTTTAGTACTGTTACTAAACACTCGTATAAAACTTTATGAGAACTATGATCTCCAATGGCAGTTTTTGCTCAGCCATGAAAAATTTGATCCTGCAACCATTTATTGTCCACTTGAAAAGATGAATATCAATTACTGGAATAAAATCCATGTTATGATAATTTGCTTCCAACACTTGCATACCTGTAAGCCTACACGGATCCGCTTGGTTAGTGCCCCCTCTGGGAAGACAGCCTGCACCTGGGGTACCACTGTGCTACTCAGCACACCTCCTTCTGGGCCAATCAGGTTGCTGTCCTGTTTGATGCGAGACACCACTGCAAAGTACTGTGGGAAGTCACGGGTGATGATGCGGCAGATTCGTTTCTTTTCTAGGTCTTCTGGGCTATCCAGCACTGCGACAAAAAATGACCCATCTTCATATAGCAAGGGTTTCTTTCTGAAAGCATCCTAGCAAACTTCAACTTCACTAGCATAGTTAATAGTGAACAGATGTGGCATAAAAAACTCTCTTTTTTTTTTTTAACAATACAGAAATTTAAAAAGTCAGGCTATCTTAAGAACACAGACACACACACACACAAGCACACAAAAGGACAAATACCACATGATCCACTTTAAATGAAATATCTAGGCTAGGCAAGTTTACAGAGACCAAAGTTTATTAGTGGTTATCAGAGCAGGTAGGAGGGAGGGGGAAAAAGAGGACTCATTACTTAGGGGATACTTAGTGATAGGAGAATTTAGTAGCATGATGAGGATGGTTGGACAACACGATAGACATAATGAATGTCACTGAATTGTACACGTAAAGAACAATGAAATGGTAAACGTTTTGTTACGTACATATTTACCACAATAAAAGTAAAAAAGCAATCTTTCAAGACCTGTCAGCATTTCATTGTACTTTTTTATTGAAAACTAGGACTTTCCAGGACACTGTGAAAGAAAAGCATCTACTTCAGGTATTGCAGGGCTGCCTTTGTAAATGAGGAGGTTTGACGGCAAACTTGTAATGAAAATGAACCTGATCTATTCTTAGTCCATGTGATGAAAAGGAAGTTGTTTATGGACTCCTTTTCTTCGCAAATTTCAAAGACAGCTCAAAGACCAGTTATTGTGGTTTTAAGAAGTAATCTGGTCCTTTTGGTTCTCAGGGATATTGTGCAGGAGTACAAAAATTTGTCCCGGAAGGGTAAGGTTTGTTTGTGTGTTTGCTCCAGTGGGCTGGTTGTCTGACACAGTTAACTGTGCATATAAGAAAAGATCAGCGATTATGAACTCAGGGTTTCAGTATTTCCCTGAAACCATTAACTTACCAAACAATCATCTAACATCAAAAGGATGAGATTATGGGCTTTTTATAAATTGCATTACTGTAGATATGTAGGGCAATAACAAAAATCATAGTAGGAAACGTAGTAAATTTGAACTAAGTGGATCATTGACATTTTAAGGGATTATGAATGTTGTCCATTTTTAGAAATCATTTACAATGTATTATAGAGGCAGGAACATTAACTCTGTTTTTCTTGACTATTGGGTATAACTAGGTAGTAGCAAAAAGTCCCAGAATCTGACCATAAATAACTGAAGACTGATGTACCTGGCTAATGATAGCATATACATATAAAATACACTTCCAAACATACAAACATAACACACAAATCTGAGTCTTTGTTAAACAAATGAGCTTTCTACATACATAGAAAGTAGAAGAGTGGGACCCCATCCAAAAGTAAGATGCTGATGCTCATGCCTGTGTCAATAACAGGTGAATATCTGAGAGGAAAATATCTTAACCTTAAATGCTGGCAGAAGAAATGGTTCTGAGAATTAGAAGCTGCTAAATATTGCACAGAGTCCCTGGGTGGTGCAAACAGTTAACTCGCCTGGCTGCTAACTAAAAGGCTGGAGATTTGAGTCTACCCAAAGTGCCTCAGGAGAAAGGGCTAGAATCTACTTCTGAAAAATCAGCCATTGAAAACCCAGGGGAACTCAGTTCTACTCTACCACACAAGGGGTGGCCATGAGTTGAAATCAGCTCAATGACTACTGGTTTTAAATATTCCGTGGAACAAGCTTTCTCAGTAAGAATACTGATCCTTGTACCTTGCTTGGAAGACACTGACCTACACATCTGGAAGGCATATTGTTTTCCTGCATCCAACCCTTGGGTAAATAAAGCCTGGCATCTGTTCTTATTCAGACATCAGTAAGATGCAGAAAGAAATGTTAAAGGGCTGATGTCAGGCTACTCTTTTTTCTTTTTAAGCATTTCTTAGCAATAAAGTTTGTTTGTTTTTAAGTGTTCTTGTGTTTTACGTTAAAGTTTACAGTGCAAATTAGTTTTTCATTCAAAAACTTACATGCAAATTGTTTTCTGACATTGGTTATAATCCCCACAATGTGACAGCACTCTCCCATTTCCCTTTCCACCCCAGGTTCTCCCTGTCCATTCATCCAGTTTTGCGGTCCCTTCCTGCCTTCTCGTCTTTACTTTAGGCAGGTGTTGCCCTTTGGTCTCGTATACTTGATTGACCTAAGAAGGACTTTCCTCACGTGTGTTATTGTTTGTTTTATAGGCCTAATCTTTGGCTGAAAGGTGGACTTCAGAAGTGGCTTCAGTTCTGAGTCAGCAGGGTGCCCAGGGGCCATAGTCTCCAGGTTCCTCCAGTCTCTGACAGACAAGTAAGTCTGGTCTTTTTACATGAATTTGAATTTTGTTCTACATTTTTCTCTGTCTCCAGTCGGAACCATCTATTGTGATCCCTGTCAGAGCGGCTGTGGTAGCCATGCACCATCTAGTTCTTCTGGGCTAAGGCTGGTGGAGGCTGTGGTTCATGTGGTCCATTAGTCCTTCGGACTAATATATTCCTTGTGTCTTTGGTTTTCTTCATTCTCCTTTGCTCCAAATGTGATGGGACCAATAGATGTATTTTAGATGGCCTCTCCCAAGCTTTTAAGGCCCCAGATGTTACTTACCAAAGCAGGATGTCAAATATTTTCTTTATGTACTATATTATGCCAATTGACCTACATGTCCCCCGAAACTGTGTTGCTCAGCACTCAGCCCCAGTAACTCGGTCCCTCAAGGTGTTTGGATGTGTCTAGGAAGCTTCTATGACTTTGCCTTGGTCAAGTTGTGCTGACTTCCCCTATACAGTGTGTTGTATTTCCCTTCACCAAAGTTAAAACTTGTCTACTACTTGGTTAGTGATTTCAGCTCCCCTCTCCTCTCCTTCCACATAATCATCAAAGGTTGTTTTCCTTCTGTGTGTAAACTTTTTCTTGGGTTTTTATAATAGCGGTCTCATACATTTGTCCTTTTGTGATTGACTTATTTCACTCAGCATAATGCCCTCCAGATTCATCCATATTATGAGATGTTTCTCCTATTCATCACTGTTCTTTATTGTATCCCATTGTGTGTATGTACTATAATTTGTTTATTCATTTCTCTGTTGATGGACACTTAGGTTATTTCCATCTTGTTGCTATTGTGAATAATACTGCTATGAACATGGGTGTGCATATGTCTGTTCACATCACGGCTCTTATTTATTTAAGGTATATACCTAAGAGTGAGATTGCTGGATCGTATGGTATTTCTATGTCTAGTTTTTTAAGGAGGCGTCAAATCGCTTTCCATAGTGTTTGTACAATTATATATTTCCACCAGCAGTGCATAAGAGTTCCAATCTCCCTGTAACCTCTCCAACAATTGTTATTTTCTGTTTTTTTGATCAGCGCCAGTAATGTCAGTGTGAGATGGTATCTCACTGCGGTTTTGATTTGCATTACTCTAATCGCTAATGACTACGAGCATTTCCTCATGCGTTTGTTAGCCACTGAGTATCTTCTTCAGTGAAGTGTCTGTTCACATCCTTGGCTAATTTTTTAAATGAATGATTTGTCTTTCTGTTATGGAGGTGTTGAAGTATTCTATAGATTTAGAGATTAGACCCTTGTTGGATATGTCATAGCCAAAATTTTTTCCCCAGTCTTCAGGTTCTCTTTTTACTCTTTTGGTGAAGTGTTTTGATAAGCTTAGTATTTAATTTTTAGGAGCTCCCAGTGATCTAGTTTATCTTCTGGCATTTGTGCATTGTTAGTTATGGATCGTATTCTCTTTATGCCATGTGTTAGGCCCCTAGTGTTATCCTTATTTCTTCTTCCATGATCTTTATCATTTTAGGTTTTACATTTATACCTTTGATCCATTTTGAGTTAGTTTTTGTGTATGGTGTAAGGTATGGGTCTTGTTTCATTTTTTTTACAGGTGGAAATTCAGTTCTGCCAGCACCATTTGTTAAAAAGACTGTCTGTTCCCCCATTTAATGGACTTTGGGCCTTTGTCAAAGATCAGCTAACCATAGGCGGATGGATTTATGTTTGGGTGCTCAATTTTGTTCCACTGGTCTACGTGTCTGTTGTTGTACCAGGCTGTTTTAACTACCGAGGCTGTAGAGTATGTTCTGAGATCAGATATTCTGAGGCCTCCTACTTTGTTCCTTTGCCTTAGGAATGCTTTGCTTACCCAGGGCCTCTTTCCTTTCCATGTAAAGTTGGTGATTAGTTTTTCTGTCTGGTAAAGAATACTGTTGGTATTCGGATCAGGATTGCATTATATCTGTAGATCACTTTGAATAGAAGTGACATTTTTAAAATGTTGAGACTTTTTATCCATGAACGGGTATGATTCTCCATTTATGTAGATTTCTTTTGGTCTCTTGCAATAGTGTTTCGTAGTTTTCTTTGTATAGGTCTTTTACGTCCCTGATTACATTTATTCGTAAGTATTTTATCTTTTTAGGGGTGATTATCAATGGTATTGTTTTCCTTTCTGAAGTTCTCTTTGATGCTGTATAGAAATCCAACTGATTTTTGTATGTGGATCTTGTATCCTACTTCTGCTGAATCTATTAGTTCCAGTAGTTTTCTTGTGGAATCTTTGGGGTTCTGTATGTATACGATCATATCATCTACGAATAGGGACAGTTTTACTTCTTCCTTTCCATTCTGGATGTCTTTCTTTCTTTTTCTTGCCTTCTAGCTAGGACTTCCAGCACAATGTTAAATAGCGATGGTGATAAAGTGCATTCTTGTCTTGTTCCTGTTCTCAAGGGTAATGCTTTCAGCCTCTCTCTGTTGAGAATGATATTGCCTGTTGGTTTTGTATGGATGCCGTTTATTATGCTCAGAAATTTCTCTTCTATTCCTATTTTATTCAGAGTTTTTATCAGGAATGGGTTTTGGACTTTACCAAATGCCTTTTCTGTGTTGATTGAGACGATCATGTGATTCTTTTCTTTTGTTTTACTTATGTGGTGGATTATGTTGATTGATTTTCTAAAGTTGAACCATCCTTGTATACCTGGTATGAATCCCACTTGGTCATGGTGTATTATTTTTTTGATGTGATACTGAATTCTATTGGCTAGAATTTTGTTGAAAATTTTTGCGTAAATATTCATGAGAGATATTCGTCTGTAATTTTTTTTGTGGTGTCTTTTCCTGGCTTTGGTATCAGGGTTATGCTGGCTTCATAGAATGAATTCAGGAGTATTCCTTCCTTTTCTATGCTCTGAAATAAAAGCTTGAGTAGTACTAGTGTGTGCTCTTCTCTGAATGTTCAGTAGAAGTCGCCAGTGACGCTGTCTGGGCCAGGGTGTTTTTTTGTTGAGAGATTTTTATTACCTCTTTAATCTCTTCTCTTGTTATGGGTGTGTTCAGATTTTCTGTCTCAATTTGTGTTAGTTTAGGTAGCTAGTGTGCTTCTAGAAATTTGTCCATTTCCTCTAGGTTCTCAAATTTGTTGGAATACAATTTTTCATAATATTCTCTTATGATCCTTTTTATTTCAGTTGGGTCAGCTGTAATGTCCCCCGTCTCATTTCTTATGTGGTTTATTTGCTTCCTCTCCTATTTTTCTTTTGTCATTTCAGCCATTGGTTTGTTGATCTTTCCAAATAACCAACTTTTAGTCTTGTTGATACTTTCTATTGTTATTCTGTTCTCTATTTCTCTTATTTCTACTCTAATGTTTATTATTTCCTTTCTTCTGGTGCCTGCAGGCTTCTTTTGCTGTTCTCTTTCTACTTATTCAAGTTGTAGGGCTAGTGTTTTGATTTTGGCCAATTGTTCTTTTTTGATGCCTGTGTTTATTGCTATAAATTGATCTCTGAGCACTGCCTTTGTTGTGTTCCAAAGGTTTTGGTATGATGTGTTTTCATTCTCAGTTGATTCTAAGAATTTTTTTATTCCATCTTTGATTTCTTCTATTACCCTGTTGTTTTTAAGCAAGTGTTATTCAGTTTCAATGTATTTGATTTTTTACTTAGTCTTCCCTTAATTGATTTCTTCTTTCATGGCGTTGTGATCCGAGAGAATGCTTTGTATTGAGTTTTGGGATTTTACTGCAGTTGCTCTGTGGCCTGAAATGTGGTCTATTCTGGAGAATGTTCCATGTACACTGGAAAAGAATGTATACTTTGATGCTGTAGGGTGAAATGTTCTATATATGTCTGTGAGGTCAAGTTGGTTGATTGTGGCCTTTAGATCTTCTGTGTCTTTGTTGAGTTTCTTTCTAGAGGTTCTGTCCTTTACTGAGAGTAGTGTGTTCAAGTATCCTACTGTTATTGTGGAACTGTCAATTTCTATTTTCAGTGATGTTAGTGTGTTTTATATATTTTGGAGTCCTGTCGTTGGGTACATAGATATTTGTTAAGGTTATGTCTTCTTTGTGGATTGCTCCTTTCATCATTATATAATGTTCTTCCTTGTCTTTTATGGTTGATTTTGCCTTAAAGTCTATTTTATCTGAGATTAGCATTTCCACTCCCACCCTTTTTTGGTTACTTTTTGCTTGATATGAGTTGGAATTAACTCAATGGCAATGGGTTTGGTTTTGGTTTTCTTGATAAATATTTTTTCCATCTTTTGATTTTTAATATGTCTTTGTGTCTAAGGTGTGTTTCTTGTAGACAGCATATTGATGGGTTGTGTTTTTTAATCCATTCTGCCACTCTCTGTGTCTTTAAGAGTGCATTTAAGCTATTTACATATATTCAGTGTGATTATTGGTATGTATGAGTTTATTGCTGTCATATTTTTGTGGTGCTGACATTTTTGTAGCTCCTCTTACTTTCCTATGCTGAGTTCATTTTGTTTGTGGATTTTTTCTTTTGTTATTATGAATTTTGTGTTTACTGAGTCTTTTGGTATGTTTTTCTTCTTTTTTATTCTGAAGAATAGGTTTGTTAACTTTATTGTGGTCATCTTGAAATTTACCCTTCCTAAGTTTGGGCCAGTCTTTTATTACTTGATATCCCTTTGACTTCCTCTCCATTTGAAAGTTCTATACCTACACTGCTTATTCTTCCTTTTATTGTTTTGACATTGTCATCATTCATAGATTGAGTTCTCTGTTTCCCTGTTTTAAGTCTTTTAGCTTTGTTTTTTAATTGAAAGTTCTTATCTGGCTTAGGTTGTTATCTAGCTGATGTTTTCCTGTGTCTGTTGTTTGATTTGTTGGTTCTTTAACTGAAGGACTTCCTTTAATATGTCTTGTAAGTTTTTGGTTTGGTTTTTATGAATTCCCTTAATTTCTGTTTATCTCAGAATGTCCTAATTTTGCTATCATATTTGACAGACAGTTTTGCAGGATATATCATTCTTGGTTGGCTTTTTAAAATTTTCTGTCAAGGTTTTATGTATGTTATTCCTGTTGCTTCTTGCCTGCATAGTTTATACCTAGTAGTCAGAGCTTAGTCTTATCGTTTCCCCTTTGGAAGTGGCTTATCATTTTTCCTGAGCTGCTCTCAGGATTCTTTGTTTTGTCTTTGGTTTTAGCAAGTATGGTTATGATATGTCCTCGTAACTTTCTTTTGGGTTCTATCCTGTATGGGGTTTATTGAGCTTCTTGGATGGTCAGCTTTTTGTCTTTCACGATATTTGGGAAGTTTTATGCCAGCAAATCTTTAACAATCTTCTCTGCATTTTCCATTTTCTGCCCGTTCTGGAATAACAATCACATGCAAATTTTTGCTCTTGATTGTGACCCACATAATTCTTAGATTTTCTTTTTCTTTATTATTTTCTCTGATTTTTCCTCAAACTATGTGGCATCCATGGATTTGTCTTTGATCGCACTGATTCTGTTTTCAATTATTTCAAATTTGGTCCTAAAACCTTTTATTGAATTGTCCATTTCTGCAATTTTGTTGTTTATCTATTTTATTTCTAGTTCCTCTTCTTGTAAGATTTCTAATTGTTTATTTATTTTGATGTTTTGTTCCTGTATTTTTTTTAATTCTTCTATTTCTTTGTCTGCATTTTCCTTGATTTTGTCTACTTTTTCCTTGGTTGTGTCTGTAGTTTGCTTGATCGCTTTCCTAATCTCTTGGAGAGCCTAAAATATTAGTTTTTTGAATTCCATATCAGGTAGCTCCACTGCCTTTTCTTCTACCAGAGGTCATCTAATCCTTTATTTTAGTTACTTGCTAGAGCCACCCTGTCCTGCTTTTTTATATGTTTTGATATTGTCTGCTGTCTCCAAGACATAAAGGTATTATTTTCTTTATTGATTGTATGTTCGTTTTTATTGTCCCGTTTTTTTGTTTTGTTTTGATATGTCAGGGCAGGCAGGACAGGGGTGCTCTGCTGCTTGCTCATCTGTGGGCATGATAGCTCTCACCAACTTCTGGGAGGGCAGGGCAGCAGAAGGCAGTGCAAGCCTGCTTCACTGTCCACTGGCTTGGCAAGGTGGCTGAGGACAGACTGGATGGGCACTGTCTGCCCCTTGATGTTGGTCCAGTGGTATGCGACCATTTGCAGCCCTTGCCAGATAGGCAGGGTGTTGGAAAGGGAATGGTGCAGGCTCACTTCCCACTGTTAAGCAGCTGGTCTAGTGGTAGAAGGGGTGAAGCGGTGTGGGCCCAGTGCTGCAGCAGGCCTGTGAGCTGGGGATACTCTAGCTGCAGTGGTATGGTGGGGGCTAGTGGCAAGGGGCATAGTGTACAGGACTAGGTGTGGGGGAGAAAGAAAAGAGAGAGGAAGAAAAAAAGGTAGCCAGCAGGTGGGGGGCAGGGCGGATCTGGCGACCAGCAGGAATGGGGGAGAGGTGGCATACAGGGCTAGGTGGGAAGTAGAATGGAAATAAAATAAAATAAGTAGCAGCATAGTGGGGGCCGCTAGGTGGGGGCAGGGCCGATCCAAGGCAACAGTGGGCCAGTAGGCCTATCTCACTCTATCCTCAGTGGCATGGCAGGGGCTTTTGGGAACGGGGGGAGGTGGCCTTCGGGGCTAGTTGGAAGGAGAAAGAAAAGAAAGGAAAAAAGAGGAAAAAAAAATGGTGGTGCAGTGGGGTCAGTTAGTGAGGGTGGGGTGGAACAAGGGAGGGCATGTGGCGGAACTGGGGTGGCAGTGGGTCAATGACTACTCTAGCTGTGACAGCACAGTGGGAGACAGCGGGGGGGGTAGGTGATGTACATGGCTAGGTACGAGGGAGAAAGAAAAGGAAGAAAGAGAAGAGAAAAAAAAGAAAAGGGGAAAAAAATGGCGATGTGGTCAGGGCAGTCCAGTGGGGGTGGGGAAGATTTGGGGGCCTGTGGGAATGGAGGGGAGGTGACATACTGGAGTAAGTGGGAGGGATAAAGAAAAGAAAGAAAGAAAAACCAAAAAAAATGGCAGCATGGTGAGGGCTATGGGTGGGAGTGAGGTGGACCTGGGGCAGAAGCATTCCGGTGCACTGGTGGCTCTCTAGCCACAGTGGCATGGCAGGGTCTGTCAGGAAAGGTGAAGGTGGCATATAGGGCTAGGTGGGAGGGAGAAAGAAAAGGAAGAAAGAGAAAAAGTTAGAAATAAAAAAAAACTGTCTGTGTGGCGAGGTCCGGCAAGTGGGGGCAGGGTGGACCCAAGGTCCAGTGGGAAGAGAGGGGAGGTGGTTATGGGGCTAGGTAGGAGGGGGAAGGAAAGAGGAAAAAAATGGCAGCATGGCAGGAGCCAGCAGGTGGGGGCAGGGTGGACCTGGGGTGGCAGCAGGCCAGTAGCTCTCTAGCTGAGGCAGCATGGCATGGCCCAGTGGGAAGGTGTAGTGGTGGTGTACAGGGCTATGTAGAAGGGAGAAAGAAAAAGAAGAAGGGGAAAAAAAGAAAAATAAATTAAAAAATGTTATGGTGGGAGCCAGTGGGTGGAGGTGGGGTGGACCCAGGATGAAGGCAGGCCTGTAGCTTTTTAGCCGAGGTGGCACAGCTTGGCCCAGTGGGAAAGTGTAGGAGGTGGCATACAGGGATAGGTGGGAGGGAGAAAAAAAGAAAGAAAGGGGAAAAAAATGGTGGGGCAGACCCAGAGTGGCAGCAGGCCAGTGGCTCTCTAGCCAAGCAGCATGGCATGGCCTGTCAGGAAGGGATGGATGTGGCGTACAGGGCAGAAGGGTGAGGAGTGGGAAAGTGTGTTTCTCTGGTCACCAGGTGCTCTGTCTCTTGTTGGGAGCTTGTGAAGTTGCCTTCCTGTACTCTGTCTGGGGTCGTTGCTAGCAGTGTTCCAGGATGGCAACACTGCTGTGTTAGGAGGCAGGGGACCTGTATCTCTCCTCACTCTCTGTTTTCTGTCAGTTTCTTCTTCCATTCAGTGTTTGATCTAGTTCTTTATCCCTTCATTTGATGCTTAGGGTTCCAGGATTGATGCTTGTCTCTGTTTTACTTAGTTTTTCGGGTCTTTGCTGCAGAGGGATGGCATAGTGCATCTGTCTATGGTGCCATTGTGGCTCTGCCTCAGGCTACTCTTTACTATGCATGAGCCACACCTGAATAGCTATTGTGAGTAGTCCTGGAAGACAGATAAATATTCTAAACATCTACACTTGCCCTTGAGTACCCAGCTTTGTATAAAACTTGGTATGTGCTTGGCACTTAGGCAAAGAACTTGCCCTGTTTTTGTGGTTACTGAAAGTGGAACATAGCTCCTAGTATTAGACTAGGACCTTTGCACTGCGAAACCTATGGAGGCCTGAGAATGAGCTATTTCCCTCTAGTCAAATGGAGAAATTTCAACCTGGTGTAACAGGCCAAGCTAGATTTGGGATTTACAGAGAGATAAAGCCCTAATGGAAAACTGAGATCCTTAACTATAAATGTATGTGTTTGTATGAAATTCAACCCTGATTAACTCTCTGTTTGAATTATAGATAGAAGCTTGATTGAATTAAATTTTACTATCTCCTTAAAAATAGAAACTTAGAAATAAATTTTATTATCCTACAATGTATCAGTTATGGGTAATGTGTAAGTTTTTCAATAAAAAAGCTTAGTACTTTGTATCAATATTTTAAGTATCTAAGTTTTCAAGTTAGGCATTTTTTTAAAAAGCATAGATCTATTATCTGGTATCAGTTTATTTGGAGGTGAAACAACAATATCTATTATATTTAGAATTTTAGGCTCAAAAAAGTTTACACTGAAGATGGAGACATGCTGTATCTCCTTATTAAAATGAGATATTTAGTACCATAAAAGATTTTATTTTCCTGAATGTAACAGAAGTAAGATTAGTAAAATGTATTGTGCATTTCAATTCATCATCACTGGAACATAGCAGAATACTTGCTGTGGTAAAAGAATGCACGACACCCCCGCCCCAGGTCATAAGAAATAAACACAGTCGAAGTCATTTTTATGCTTCCACTTTTGAGTTCTTTAAAACTCTTAAGTTACCTTCATCCATGCCGTTGAGGATTTCATTCAACTCGTCTTCAGTGTATTCACAGTAATGCTCTTTCCAGCTGTCCCCATTCTCACTGCGCAGGACCACCAGTTCCCTCTCCTTCCCTCGAAGAGCCGCAAAATGAGGGATCTCCACAATCACAGGCCTGACATAGCAATGCAGAACATTTAGTGTGGTAGGAGCTAACCAACATCAAGACAAGCACCTTGACTCTGTCTGTTACAAAGTGACCTGGAATTCTTCCCTTTCTAGGGACAGGGACCTAGTGGGCCATCCTCCGGAGCTCACTAGCTAGCAGATGGTTGCACAACAGCACTCCACCTCAGGGGCATCCCTCCTCAGGTACATGCTGCTACCTTAAGCCAAATAATGTTTCCCTATGAGTGCATGTGGCATTCTGGAACTTCTCCTTTGATAAATGTAAGTATAACACATTTAATCAAAAGAGATGTGCATGCATATCTACGATGTGTGCTGATCTTGTACAACATTTTCTACAAAGTGAAAATAACAAAACAGTTTAAGAGGGAAAATGGCTTATACATTGCATAATTTGAAGTGTTGTCAATGACATGTCAGAAAAGTGGGCTACTTGTGAACTAAGGAGTCATGCACTCATGGTTTTTGCTTGTATTTTCATCATTCAAGGAAACAATAGGCATGTGTACACAGTGTGACCCTAATTGATCGTCTCAGCAGAAAGCCCACCTGTGTCCAATGCCTATTATATTCAGGATCCAGCACATGCACTGCCCTATTTTTTTCAGGTTACATTCACCCTCAAAATGTATAGAGGCTTTTGATTTTTGAGTCCAGGTTGCTTTGATACAGACTCTAAATTCATCATAACAACATCAGAACTAGCACGTAGTACAACTAGGCAGATCTCATGCTTAAACGAAAATGAAGACCACAGCACTTTAAGGGAAAAGATATAAAAACATCACTCAAAAATAAAAGTCACATACCATAAGGGTCAGAAATGGTCCACTAAAGATAGGTTATACAGAATTTAAATCATAGAGAGGGACATGTCATGGGCACAATGACAAAAAGAGAAATCATATTGCAGAAGAAGGAGAAGAATGGGGGGCCAGCAGCCATCAATTTGTTTTAAGTCACTCCTACCCAAGAAATTTGGTTCCAGGAGGCCCCAGCTGAAGGATGCGGCTGACCAAACTTTCTCCCTCATTAAGTGGGGGAGGAGCCGTTGGCAGGTGAAGTTTACTGAGTACATCCAAAGCAGCAGTGAAAGAAAGAACATAAGTAAGCTTCAGGTATGGTTTTCCACAGAACCCCAGTGTCACCAGCTGATCAACAGGGTGAACTTTGGTTTCTCACTGCATTTGGTTCTGCCGTCTCCATTGGTCACAAAGAGCAAGGAACCAAGACCCAGAGTGTACAATGGAGGTGCATCTGTGGAAGAAGAGCTCTTAGCTGTCAGATCTGTCCCTATTTAGTTTCACCGCCAGGGCACTAGGAAAAAATAAAAAAATATATATATATATGCTCCATGGGAAAGACAAAGCTGTTGGGAACAGAATAAAAACTCTGACTCTGTAGAGACCAGATGTTTTCATGGATATTCCTCAACAGATCTGAAGATTATTCAAAAGCCTAAAACTACCCGAGCATGAGGGAAAGGCCAGGGGCTGGTTCAGAATATGAAAACAATTACTGGGGAATTACTCCAACCATAATAGTATTATCTGATGTAACCCAGAACTTCACAGGCTCCTTTTAAAGCTCTGGACTGTCTGATAGGAGGACGTAGGAGGTGGTTTCTATAATTGGAAAATACCAACACACCCTCTTTCAGGTGTGAAAGTAATTTGGAGTAAGCTGTAAGTTTGCTCCAAATTACAAGGCTTTAGAACTTTTCCTGAGTTCTAAAGCAAGCAAGTCTCTCCTCAATATGACATTGGCAAAGCAAAAGACTTCATGATTAACAGGTGTTTCTCCCAGTGTTTCAAGCATCAAGACTCAATATGACAAGACTTAAAGACAATTGATTTGTTTCAAAATGTTTTGAAACTTGTCCCCTCCACAACTTCAGCCTTTTGTCAGTTCTCAGCGGTAGCTATTCATTTCTTGGCACACTGAGATGCCACGCAATATAATAGCAGCCGTACAAACAAACAGAAGAAAGAAGAAATGCTAGTTTCTGCTCAAAATTGCCAAAATGAGCATGAAGGAAGTTAGTCTTGATTTTGTCGTCTTAATGCAAACTGTAACTAAATACACTGTCAATGGAATCTTAAGGCACAAGATAGCAATTTTTATAACAGAAAAAAATCACATAGACTAAGTTTTTGAATATGCTATAAAGGCAACACTGATTTCCAAAGTGAAGATAATGATTCTGTTTTATAACTACATACGACTTTATATTTATATTGGAATAGTGCAGTATTATTTCTTTATGACTTTATCACCTAAGTCTAGATGGAAGAAAAATACCTACCACTGGTTAAATCATGATTATTCACATTGGGAGTCTAGCAGCAACACATCCAAGAGAAAAATAATAACCTAAATGTTTAACTCATTAATGCCTTAAAATAAGAGGCATGTAAGTGGAGTCAAGCATTGAGGTGCTATTTCAATTTTTTAAAACAATTTCACAGGGGCCAATCCTCTTTCAAAATGGTTCGACGTACCTTTTTCCACTCCATCCTAGAGATCTCATGTAGAGGATACAAGCTCATCCGTGATTAAGTGGGAGGCTTATCAGAAACCCTTACCCAAGGAACTGAGCACCAGAAGGTCCGACTTCGATCAGGCGACTGGCCAGGCCTTCTCCTTCCACCATTGGAGGCATGGTCGCCAGTCTATGGCGTTTGACCAGTCGGCAGGTGACTCGTGTTGGGGCGGTACATTTCCGAGGGGGAATGATGATTCGGAGCCCATTGTGTCTGCATCCTCGCATAGCTCCACCTCGGGCATCCACCATAAAACTAACCAAGAAACTAAAAATTAAAATAGAAGATTAGATGTGTTTTGAAATATTGCAGGCCAGAAAGATAAGCTTTTTTCAAGTTGATTTTTCCCCATAATACTTTGTTTTCAAAATCTTTTTCGTATTTATATGCATGATGGCAAAAGAAAAAAAAAGATTTTTAAAAGTTAGTTTTCCCTAACCTCTGTGTTTATGTTTTGGGGTGGTCGTTGTTTTAGTTTTTGTATTGTTTTGTTCCATAAATGAAGAAGAATTTTACTATTTTTGTTGACAATAGTGATATTAAGTATAAACTATAAATTTAAAATATGTCGAATTGATTTAGAAAGCAGAAAAAATCATATAAAGAACATAGGAGACTCTCCTTTCGTTAAAAATGCAAACTCCTCTGCTTCCTTTTATTCATATCCTGAAAAATCCACATGTTGAAATAATATAAGGATGGAGCAGAGAAGAAAGACCAAGTTGTAGCTTTTCTAAGCTAATTCAACTTGACTTTTCATAATAAATCTTGTCAGCTCATTTTAATATACTTCTATGACTTTATTAAAAAGTAAGATTCACGGGCCTTCTCCCAAGGTCAAATCCATACATATGTACCTATTCCAACATCATCTTACCCAGGATGCAGGTTTTTAATGAGTACATCCTAAAGGAAGAGGAAAAGCAAAATAATTAAATGTTTTGAATAGAACCAATTTGCTCGTTGAAATGCACTTTTTCACTTCTTAAGTAAGAGTCTCTCTGCTGTAGTTTTCTATTTCAAATGAAGATGGAGTGGACAGGGAACAAAATTATGAGTCCTCTCTACTCTGTGTTTTGACGTGAAATTCCAGGAGTGGGAATCCCTGGGCTCATGTTGATGGAGGTTATCTGTGCATTGTGATTTTCCCCCAAATTATAGTAAATGTGAAAACTTACAGCTAGCATTTTAGAAATGTAAATGCATCACTATTACTTTTGCTCTTTTTCTGCCAAGCTAGCTGTTCATGAAAAGGTGAAATGTAATCCAAGGTGATTTGGTTTGTTTATTTTAGATGTACAAAGAGAAAGTGTCTCTCTTAACTTTGAAGTTGTTTTCCTTTGGGCTAGTCTTAACAGATCTGGATCCAGCTCAATTTGAGTCCTTGTCACTTTGTTAGGCACTCTTGGGCACTTACTTTGTCAAGAAGCAAAAATTTAACTGGGCAATCTAATTGTTGCGCACACATACTTAAAGACACAAACACACAGTGTGTACACCCTTACACAAATTACATCAATGTCCTTCCTAATGTTGGTTGCTTTTGCAAGATCTTTAAACCAAAACGGAAAGAGAGACAGGTGTATCATGGATCTACTGATAGCTTAACCAGAACAGGATGATATCAGATTCATCACACCTAGATACTGCACAGATGACAACATTTACAGCATTTCAAAGGCATTTTGTCAGGCTAAGTTATGGGATAGAAATGCAATTCATTTATGTTATTTTTCAGATAAGCAAAGAAAAAATAGCACCCTATTCACAGCAAAACACAGAACTCGTTCAACATGCTCTGTGAAGGAGCCCAGAATGCCTGTCTGAAGCACATCATGCAGAATGAGGCCACAAGAAGAGGCGTCACAGTCTTTCCCACATGCAGGAGCCAGCCTAAACTCGCCATTCATTCCCAGCCCTCTCAGTTTTTCGTATGGGGCAAAAGCTGGGGAGTAAAGTCAACAGTTCAGTTCTGAAAGGTTGATGTTTCTGGTCCTGAAAACACAATGAGAAAATGTGAGCTGCCTTTCTTATTACTAGTCTTTCAGTATGAGTTCTTAAACAATTTCTTTTCTATTAAATTTTTTTTTAAAAATGTACTATTGCTCACAAAAATGAAAGAACTGGTAAATCTAGACAGATATCAATGACTTCTTCCTATTATCTCTATTTGCCTATATTTATGTTAAATTTGTAATTAAAAAAATTGGAAGAAGCTACCTAAGTTTCAACCAGTGCTGCCTGCAAACTCATTGCAATGTTTCTGGTTCATAGATGATTAACACTAATAACTTCCTTTGATTTTTGTCATCTTTTGATTTCTATCTCCATTGGTGAACAGAACAGGGACTCATAAACCAGTAAGGAATTACAGTAATATCTTTGCTTGATGTTATCAATCCTCAATACTCCATCTATCTTTTGAAGGCATTTAAAGCCTTTCCACACTCATGTTATATGCTATTACATTTCTTGTATATTTATTCCAGGGATGGCTTACGATCTCCACAGTATCAAGTCTCCATCTAGAAAACCCTGTAGACTGTCTTCTAGTGAAGCATTCTCTAAAGAGTGAATTGAAGTAACTATGCTTTTGGTTCTAACAATATCTAAAAGCAACCACATGTTCGATTACTTGCCCTGACTTTGTGTCACTGACTGTTCCTTTGTAAGTCCTCTTTTTCCTCCCATTTGCTCCATGATTTGCATTTCCAAGCTCTTTTGCATGCAGTGTCTGTTACCCTCCAAAGTACCGGGTGCTCTGCTAGGAACTGAGGATACAGAAAGTAAGAATACAGTTGCTGCTTTCAAGAAGTTCACAGTCTAAGCCTCAGATATCACATGATGGCTACATCATTGCTTGGAATCACTTACTTTTCCAGTCAATACGGAATAAATTCTAACTATACGGTGTCATACAAGTGCCATAAGGCAGTGACCATGTTCTGCACGTTTCCTCCTGTGTCTCCCAGTGTCCAGAACAGTGTGGAATACATAGTAGGTACTCAATAAATAAAGGAATGGAAGGGTGAAAAGGAAACGTTCTGAAGAGGTATATCTGTTTATGTCTAACAAGGAAAGAAGAGAGCTGAAACAGGAAGTAATTCAACTCTTTGGTCTCTGAACAATCAATCTGGTCAGTCCTCCTTCAAATCACTAAACTCAGATGTTTTAGATCATTAAATAGAAACAAAGTTGAGAAAAACCATCCGAATTAATGTTAAATAGTCTCCTATAGGCCTATTCAAACTCCAGAATGAGAGACCCATATATATTTATTGCCCTTGAGAAAGGTTTAGTAGAAAATGGGAATGAGTAAAACCAAGAGTTTGAATCTACCAAAATAAACAATTTTATTAGTAGTGAAAATAATATGAAGACCAAAGTCTGAAAAATCAAAATATGTAAAGACTAGTGCTTCAAGTGGATAAATTTACCTATAAGTGTTTCTGTGTCATTATATATCTGAAAAAGAATACTTAAGTATTGCACAAAAGCTCAAAGAAATGGGACAAATTAAGGCTCCAATATGCATAATTCAGAGAAAAGAAAAATTAAAGTTCCAAAGAAGATAAGACTTTGTATTTTTATCAAGCAACGAAACAAAATGGCACAGACTAGGAAAAAGTGACAAGCTCTAGTGAGGGTATGTTCTTTAGAATGTGTATATGTGAATAACTCTCTCAGATTATTGAGGGAAAGAGATGGGATTTAGTCTATAAGTGCATAATCTTACATAGCAAGCTAGTGCTTCACAATCTCAAAACATAGAAACTTGACAGAGAGACAGAGTGAAGAGAGAGAAAAAGCAGAGGGAGAGGAGAGACGAAGAGAGACGGAGGGAGAAAGGGAGAGAGAGACCTTGAAAAACCAGAAAGACAGGAAGACACTAAAGAGAGTTAATTATTATAGTCAAAATGAATGACAACAGTTTATAAATCTTGCCAGAAAATGCTCTAAACAAATTAGACGCAAATAATGTAATATCAGAATAAACAGCCAATTAAAAAGATGAATTTATATAATTAAATACTAAAAGAAGTATTTTCTTCAAATAAGAGGGAATAAGAAAAATAATGACTCAAGTTTATATTTAGGTGCTGATGAAAAGTAGATCAGATGAAAGTAAACTGCTATTCAGTTAAATCCCAATAGTTTATAACAGAGAACGGAGAAAGCACTTGTGGTTTTTTGCTAAAAATATCACATATCAAAAGTGCCACTATTTGGACAGGTAGCAGAAATATTGGATAGTTATTCTGGGATGTATAAAACAATTTCAAAAAGCAAAACATAAATTTTATGAGGTCATCTACCTTTATAAACCACAGAAAAAGTGAATGGTTTGAAGGTGTGAGTCATGAGATGAATAAGTTCACATACTACAGCTCATTGAGTAAAAATAATTTTCTCATGTTGTCAGTAGACTAAAAGTGGGACAGGGTTATATCTGTAAATATTTGGAAGTTAAAAGAGTGGAAGTCAAAAGATGTAACTAAATATGTATAGAGAAGATGGTATATGGATTGGAGTTCATCTCTGCCCTTCGTGAGCTTTGAGACTGGCCTTGCCTGTCAAAGATGGATAATCCTATCACCACTGAAGATTATGGGAAGAATTAAATAATAAGTAGGTAAGCATATAAAATCAAACCAAACCTGTTACCGTTGAGTCGACTTCAAACTCATAGCGACTCTACAGGACAGAGTCCATAGGGTTTCCAAGGAGACCCTGGTGGATTTGAACTGCCGCGCTTTTGGTTAGCAGCCATAGCTCTTAACCACTGCACCATATAGCACTCAATAAATATCTGTTCCCATCATTTTCCTCTCCTTACATCCAAATGATTTTATCTTTTCTGAATGTCTTACAAAATTATAATACAGCAAAATAATACAGTATACCACATTAAGAAAAAAGGGAGAAATGAACATTTATTGAGTACCTACTATGAACCAGGAACTGTGCTGGGAGGTTTTGTACAATTATAGAGTTTTCATTAGTTTGTGAAATTCACTATTTAAATAAGACATAAAAAGACCGTTAGCAGAGAGTACAGGGTAAAGCAGTGAGCACCAAGCTCTTTCTCAGATCTAGTCTAACCCTGTCTTGCATTATTGCTGTAACATCAGGCAAGTCGCTTAGCATCTGTAGGCTTCAGTTTTCTCAGCCATAAAATCAGAGACTTCGATAAATAATCCACAAAGTGCCTTCCAGCATTAAAATTCTATGTGCAGCTTACTGTTACCTAGGTTAGGAAACCTACTAAAATGTTCCATTTCAGGTGCTCGGGAAGAATTCCTAATTGGAAAATAAACTATTACCCCAAGAAATATATACTATTTTTGCTGTACGGACACATGGTCAAAGAG
Organism: Trichechus manatus latirostris; assembly: GCF_000243295.1. NCBI lineage: Eukaryota > Metazoa > Chordata > Mammalia > Sirenia > Trichechidae > Trichechus > Trichechus manatus. The sequence continues at coordinate 2,516,158 of NW_004444086.1, forward strand.
CTGTTTTGCAGGAAATGTGTACACACACCACACTAAACATTGACAAAAGACCGCACAGACCAAAAAAAAAAAAAAAAAAAAAATCACATTAACCCATTCAGTATTACTTGCATATTATCTTACTCTCCAAATCAAATTCAGCAATCAAGCAAAGTAGAAATTTTCTTACTGAAGTTTTCTAAATTGTGAGATACAATGTTATCACAATTTAAAAAGAATAAAGGCAAAAGCAATCCACCATTATTATGCAGGTGACAATTATGACTATTATTATGACAATTTGGTTAGCTAAACAGGTACATGCTTCAGAGGAGGCAGCAGAAAACAATGATTCCAGTTTTGGGGGACTACATCCTCCACCCAAAAAGTTTCTAATTCTTAGCTTTACTTTTAATTCATCTAGGATCATGGGGGTGGGGATGGGAAGGAGATTACAGCATTCAGAGTTAGTTATCGGGTGAAAGAATAAGAAAGAAAAAAATTCATCAGGGTGCTTCAGTGATCCACATATACATAGCTAAAGGGCTTCAAATTAATCTGATTTCTGAGACTCTGTGAGAAAACCACTTCATGAGCTTTCTTTATAATCCCCTTTACCCTTCCAAATCCTCCAAATTCCATAAAACGATAAACTGATGGAAAATGGCTTTGAAAAAATATGGCTCAAATGTGTTAAAATCATCCAACAATTTTTTATCAATCACTATATTGATGTCTAGAAACATAATATTTGATAATGTATTTGAGAAAAAGTGAAAGGATAGATGTAAAGATTTACAAAAATGGGAATATAGAACTGCCTCATATGTGGACTGATAATTTGTAGTACCATCAGTCTGACAGCAACCATTACCTTTAAAAATAACTTTATCTAAATAACATATATTAATGGATATTTTTAGAAAAATGACTAGAGAGTCATTCTACAGCACAATTTTCAAAATATCAAAAGGTGGTATTTAAACCAGTAGTAGCAACGAAATGCACTATTTATAAACTTTCAGCCTTTGGCTCAGCTAGAATATGGTTAAAAAAAATAACAAAGTGCCACTTAAAATCATAACCTTTAGTAAAACTTTAAAATAGCTCAACCAATTTGCATAATTGCTCGGAAAAAATTTTTTTCAGCTCTAAGTAGTATTTTTTCTCACAAAAGAAGATGAGATGTGGTGAACCATGACCAGGCCAGGCCTTCCCAGTAGGTCCACGTTAATTATGGTGCAATCTAACCTAATTTCCAATGAAATAAAAAACACCCACTTTCCCTTCACCACAGAGAAAGGGGAATTTAGCAATGAGACTGGAGAACATAAGTCTCTTTATCTCTTTGGCTAAGTATCTTCACACTAAAGCATCCTGAGGTGCAGGTGATGCAGGAGATGGCGAAAGAGGGAGAGAATAGGTAACATGTTCAGAGAATGAATGATGCAGAAGTTCACCTGCTGTTGTCACGATCAAGACATGGAGAGGCGTGGCTGCAACAGAATAGATACTTTAGCACAGAGAAGGAATGGATAAAGTGAAATATAAAGAAAGAAATCAGAAGTGACTTTCAACTGATATATTTTTCATATACCAAAACAGTATCCATTGAAAAAAAGATGGAAGTACAAATGAAATATAGCTCTATGCAAATGTTGGGAGAAAAGCAAGGATGGGGGGCTTTGTGGAGACTCCCAATACAGGGCACTGGGAATGTTACAAAATCACTGGATATGAATTTGTTGCTTTCTTTAACACTGGCTTGTGGGGGCACTTAACAAAGTCTAAGTGTCCAAGAAGCTCCAAAAAAAGTACAATTACAAAGTTTCTGATTTGATGAACAGAATTTTGACTCGAAAGCTTTTCATTCATACTTTCCAAACTTTCAAAATAATGGTGATACCCTTTTGGGCTACCACAGAATAAATGCAAACAGAAAAAGTACAATTTAAAGTATAGCTTCAACAAGAAACAATAGCATAAACTATAAGGCAGAGTAGGTAACGATGAAATAAAAAAAAAACACGAAAACAAAGTCTCAGTGCTTTTTTTTCCAAGACTTTCATTCCTTGCTTTGGGGATTGCTGTTCTCCTCATGGGTCACTTTCTCTAATCCTACTTGACAATCCTCCCTTTCACTTCTTTTATACCTACAAGTCTGATCTTTTTAAAGACTTCTATAGGGTCGCCTTGACTTGGAGCCGACTCGACGGCAACGGGTTATAGGGCGTCACTTGTGTTTTTGACATCTGATGACATACTAAAGCACCCATGTGTAATGAACCAGAAATCTAACCTTGCAAAACAGTGGTCTTTGCTACTTATTATAGAAACATGTGTCTACATCCAAAGGAATTCATCTTCATGTACCTAAAACAAACTAGGGTCTTTGAAATACATGTAACAACTAAATTAACTGCTACAGGTGTTTACATAAACATCTATATTGTCAAATGAGAAACAGCCTTTACTTCCTTGCATTTCAAATAACAGCTTCCACCACTTGAACTAATATCTCAGCATGTTTCCATGAAAGAGAAATCCTTTAAAAGATCACCCTCTCATGGTCTTATGGTTATTACCCATCTTGTACCACAACGTCACGAATTTACATTTAGTTGCTGGCACCTGGCTGTGACAGAAACATCTATCCAACACTATAAAAGTGTAACAGTAAAAAGTGTTTGAAATGATATTTAAAATGAATTACAAAGCTAGCTATTGCTAGGAAGTCTGTTTTACATCTGAATTCATGCACTTATGAAATAAAGAAGAATTGAAAAATTCAAATTCTTTCCCATGCTTATGTTGATACAGTCATGACTGCGTATGCTAGAAAGAAATGTTAGTTAGATTCACTTTGAATCAGTAAGGCAACCCCTTAAGGAACAGAAAAAAACATTCCTGTCAGTCTTTCTATTTCCAGTTATTGGCTGCATATATCGTGCAGAATAGATTTTTTTAATCGTCAATACCTATTCTCCTGTAGTCATGGACATTAACAGGAAACCAAACCTGTTACCACTGAGTCGATTCCGACTTATAGTGACCCTATAGGATAGAGTAGAACTGCCCCACAGGGTTTTCAAGGAGCGGCTGGTGGATTCAAACTGCCGACCTTTTGGTTAGCAGCAAAGCTCTTAACCACTGCGCCACTAGGGCTCCCATGATGAACGTTAGTCAGTGGAAACTTAGAGGTAAAACAGAATCATCAGTACTACTTATTGGTAGAAACTGTGTCTTCTATCCCTTTATGGAATCTATTAGAATATTATGCACACAAATTAGTGGCATCTGAATAAAAAAAGCTAACATTGTTATCCCTTCTATCAAAAATAATTTTTTTAGAATGCTCACATTTCGGGCAGACTTTGAAGAAATGGGTTAAGAATTCTCTCACTTTATTAAAGAGAAACTCAGTTCCATGAAATATATCTAAAAACCATTACTCAGGTTCTCATGTGTAATGAATAAAATAGCAAGAAATCATTGTTACATGAGATGGTGTGATGAATGTTGTTCATATACATTAGTATCATGGCAGCTTTTCAACAGCATGAAACTCAGAATCTCTGAGTGTTCAGTGGTAACTACGCATCCTATAAGAGTCATCTGCTGCATTGTTTGTTCTAATACTACAGTAGAGGCACTAATAGGTGATAAAATTATCTGATAAAAATAACAGTAAGTCAAACATTGCCATTGTGATTTGTACCACGTTGGTTTTGTCATTTAGAGGATTCAGGATACGTTGTGATTGACTAATTTGGAATTTGTGGAAGATGTGTATGTGTAAATCCTAATGGCAATAATCTATTGAGTACTTATTCTTTCTACGCAAAATGTTGTTTATTCAAAGTGTGTTTAATCCTTAGAGTTCTCTTATGGGATCAATAAATAACACTCATAGATAAGTAAACTGAAACTTAGAGATTTTATATAACTTGTTCGGTGTCACATATTAAGTGTTAGGGCCAGCGTCTGAAGTCTGATTGGTTTCACTCCAAAGGATGCTCTCAATCATTATGGTAATCTGACTTAAACAGATGCACTGTCATCCACCTTCAAATAACAACATACGGCAGTGCTTCTTAAAGGTAGGAACTAGGTCTTGCTTATCTGTTTCCTTTAGTGCTTGGCACAATGCCTGAGATTTAGTAGAATTTGATAAATGTATGAAGAGACAATATGTAGGTAAATGGAAGACATAAAGAACATTTGAGAGAAACAGGTATACATATATTACCTAGCTCTCACCAATAATCAAAGCTTTATTAAGCAAAACGTTTCTACCAGTTTATTTAAAATATCTGGGCCATTGACTCTTGTAGAAAATACCAACGTCCAGCCCTTACCAAAAGAAATTCTGATGTGACTGGTCTGGAGTGGGGCCTGGGTAGCAGTATTTTTTTTTTTAAACTCTCAGGTGATTCTAATGTACACCCAAAGTTCAGAATTATTTATCATCAGTGCTAATGTCTGAAATTATCAGAAGAATTAGTTTATTAGAGACCAAGGTTTAAAAGATACTTAAGTGATTAATTTAACCACTGGATTTTCTTGGTTCATCAGAAGTAATCAACCATAAGATGACCTATAGATGTGTCTTGTTTTATACAATTGGCGTGTATACTGAGGTACTCAGTATTTTAACATCCTAATTTACAGGACTCCTTTAGGAAATCCTTTTCTAAAGTAAATGATTTCTTTTGAAAATTGAAGTATTATCACAATACTTCAACTTTTCCTACTATAGCTATTCATAGTAAAATCACATTTTGCCTAAAATAATTTTGTCACTTTATAGGCTGGATATGGACTTTCAATACTTCATTATGGTTGGGGTCTATATTCTTCTCTATTATTATCCTTCAGTGCTTTAGGTCCAGGCCTGTTTTTCTTCTTCATCATCATTGTTGACAAATTCAGTAGCAGGATACATTGTTATATTTTAAAACAATTTACCACCATGAGATTCTATAACAATTTCATTTTACATGTAAAAATATATGAGTAAATTTGAATGAGGTTTAATTTGGTTTCTCTTTCCCCCGGGTAACTCTTGTACTGGGAATTAGCTTTTACTTATGTAGTGAGGAAAATAGTATTATGATTATTTTTCAATATATTTGTAATTAAAGTATATTCTATGAGCCTTTATTTAGTAGAAGATTAGACTAAGAAGTCCAAAAATTTTAACTATAATATCTTAGAATGCGTTCCTGAAAGCAGAAATATGTTGGAATAATAAAAACAAGAAAAGTTTCATTACTCAAAATAGTTCTCAGGATTACAGAAAAGGAATTTTGGACAATTATTTAAACCAAAGTATTGTATTTCATGAGGTAAAATATGGGTACAGTTTTAAGAAAAAGTGATAATTATACATGAAATATGGGAATTTCAGGTATAATCATGATATTACTATATTACTTGGAACTACTAAAACGTAAGTAAGAAACAAATTGTGAAGTGCTACAATTTAAAGCTTTGTAAGGAATTGGTATTTCATATAATTGAATTCCTACACCTTAAGAACAACTTTAAGTATGTTTTAAATTATTTAACTCAAAGTCTTACTTTTCAATGAGTTAATGTAAACAGGCAGCATTCCTTAAATAGTGGCATGTATAGTCTATGGATGATTGGTTACATTCAAATTTTCCTTTTTACTTATATTCCTACTTCCTATTTGAATTCCTCTATAAATTTGTGTAAATCAAGCTTCTGTGAAGTAAACTTTATTTTAAATAACTAAGGTATTTATTTCAAAGAGCTGGTCAGTTAATCTCAGTAAATAGAAACTTTCTAGAAAGCAAATGGTCTTGCCCATCTCTTTAAGATATTCCAAGGACACCATGTGAACCGTAAGGAGGCCACTGGTATATTCTGGTGACTAGCAAGCTGTGTGACTCAATTCTACTAGTTATTTTTACACAATAGTTTTTCTATGCTGAATTCAACCCTTTTTGCCGGTTTGTTTGTTTGGATGAAGCAATGTTATTTACAAGTTTAAACAAAAGTCACCCCACTGCAAGCTAGCCATCAGCTGAAGCTACTGGACAAAGCTGTTATTTTCACTCCCATCTCTTTTTACCTCTTGATCTGGATACATAATATTGACTTACTCACCCTGAATGAATAGGGCTGGAAGAAAGAGCCACGTTGTCTAAGTTCTCAGTGCCCCAGCTTAGACGATAAGAATTCCTTTCTGCCTCCTTGGCTAGAGTTGACACCTAAACACAAAGAACACTGGATTTAATAAAAATACCTTCTTTCAATTAAAGTAACATATAAAGAAAACTAAAGAGTGGTCTCACAGGAAGGTGGTATTACCTGGAAAAATTTTCATTTGAAAATATAACATAAGACTGACTCATTTCAAATGAATCTTTTATAATTCATTTCCATTTAAATTATCTTATATTGGTATACAATCACAGAAGCGTAATGTCTTTGAAGAGTAGGTGTCCATCTATTTCCCTATATCCAATCAACCAAAACTGATAAAGTCATACCTAAAATTAAAATATACCAGACTTGATACAAAGCCTTTTCTAATAGCTAAAAATTTCAAATACTGGGAGATGTATTTTAACTTGTACCATTCATCTTATACTTTAAGTGCATCTTACCTTACTTTTTCCTTCAATGGGGATTTTATAAAGGAACTGACCTTTATAATAATCTCCATAGAAGAATTCAGCATAGTTAAAGAAATAATCAGTATATTAGCTCAAATAAACTCTGCTCACTGAAAAGTCTAGTAAGAAATACCCATGTTTTAGGAATACCCTCAAATTTCCTATTCTAGCTTGTCAACTAAATTAAGAATTTTTTTTTAAAATCAAAAATGTTCTCTGGACCTTTCCAGTGAAACGTAATGTTTATGCTCTTCATAAAGCAGACACATGAAGGCAAAACAAATCACGTACCTGGTGACTGGGGATCACAACTGTGTCGTCAATCATGGCACTGTCCCTCAGGTAGGAGGCATGGCTCAGGGTGTGAGACCTGTCGGAACTGAAGGATCGAAGGCTGGTAGGTTGGCAGGAGGCCATGGTGGTGGGGTTGGGAGGATGAAATGATGAGCCGAGCAGGAGAGTGAAAAAAGCGTGCTATTAGCTAACAGTGCAACTTCCAGGGGGACATAAATTGCAACCGTCGGAGAAGGAAACACAGCTCTCTGTGTTGCCCTACCTCTCTGTCCAACAGCTAAACTAACACATCTTTTCACTGGTTCCTACCACTCAATGGCAAGGGCACAAGGGAATCCAGAAGTTAAAATTTGATACTCCTAATCTGATTCATTTTCTTCTCAGAAATATTTGCAACCAGCAACTGTAGTTGCTTACTGCCAGCACAAGAAATTCACACAGGCAATAATCCCAGTATAGATTGCTTAAATCTGTGTTAAATGTTAATCTCCCTGTGATTAAGAAAAATATTAGAGCAAAAGTGGACTGCCCTCAGAGAGAAGAACAAAATGAAAGAATAGGTTTCATTTTCACTACTTCTTTTCCATTCTCTCTCCATGGCTCTTTTCCTGCTCTCCAAACTGAATGACTGAATGTTGGTGCCTTCCCCTGGAAGATACAGAGTGAGATGAACTGTGGCCAGATGCATGCTTCCTGCGGAAGCGGAGTTCCTCTTGTTTGTCTCTGGTGTGTCCAACAATGCTATTATTTCACAGGAGAGCACTGTTCCCTTTGCATGTCCTGTGTATGGTGAGTGAAGAGCCAAAGAATAATTGTTGCTGTGGCAATGAGATGCCAAGAGCACAAGAAACTTTTTCTAAGCACAAGCCCAGAACACAGACACACCTGCCAGCAGATAAAAAAATAGCCATTGGACACTAACCAAAAATGAGCTTTGGCTTCAAAATGGGATTTAGGCCTTAATAATTAGTGCTTTAGATTTTTGATAAATCAAAATTTCAAAGTTCTCCTTTATCTACTCCAATGTGATGGGTAAAATTTGACATTCTCATGGATATAATTTCATTCCTTCTTAATCAATTTGCACAATCAAATGACATATAGATTGATATCTTATTTAAACAGTAGTTTATACATATTAGTCTAAGAATTAAAGATTCCTATTCAAAATATTAGCCCAAACCCCACAGAGAAAAGAAAAGGAAAAAAAAATGATATGCAAAGTTTCACAATGTTTATAGAAGCAAACTTTCATTTACTTTCACTAATTGGTATTTGGCCAGGGAAGCACTGCAGAATTATGGACTAAATGTCAAGTTAGCATATTTTTTAGTAGAAACTTTTTTCATTCTTCAAATACACCTAATTTTATGTGCTGTATACTGTCATCTTTATAAGGTATCATTATATCCAACTTCAAAGATTCTTGAGGAAATCATCACTTTGTAGGTAATTCATAAGTAATCCAGGGCCTTGTCCCTCCTATTTTACAGGTAGGTTTACACCAAAGAAAACAGACTCCAAGTATGCAGAGGATGACATGAACAAAAGGTGATCGTCTGATTCTACGTGTTTATATCTATGTACATTTGTGTGTTTATAATAAAGTGAAATCTAAATCTAATTTGGGAATTAGCTATTTTATGTCATACAGGCTCTGTGCAGTTGGTGAGTTTTGATAATGTACTTCATAAACAGACTGCTGCCTGCCAAAACTAATTTTTACCTGACCATGAATTTGAGGCTAGGACAGAGATTAAATATCAGGAAAAGAGTCTCATCTCAGTAAAAGTTTGTCTCAATTGGTAGATTACTCATTGTCACTGAGTCAATTCTGACTCACAGCAACCTTACAGGACAGAGCAGAACTGCCCCACAAAGTTTCCAAGGCTGTAATCTTTCTGGAAGCAGACTGCCACATGTTTCTCCTGGTGGGTTTGAACCACTGACCTTTCGGTTAACAGCTGAGCACTTAGTCAGTGTGCCACCAGGGCTCCTTCCCAACTGGTGGATAGAATGATTTTTCCCCGTCTTTAAACCGCAAAGACAGCTAATTTCCACTTGTATGTGCTTTCTATCAGGCACAGGTAAGCAGCACTAGATCAAAAACCAAAAACCAAACTCACTGTCTTCGAGTCGATCCGACTCATAGCGACCCTACAGGACAGAGTGGAACTGCCCTATAGGGTTTCCAAGGAGCGGTTGGTGGATACGAACTGCCCACCTTTTGGTTAACAGCAGAATGCTTAACCACGGTGCCATCAGGGCTCCAGCACTAGACCAGTAGCTCCTAAATTCTATTCTCCTTTATTTAGTTTTGAATTGGCCCATGGGAGGAAAAATAGTAGAGGGCCCAACCTCTTGAAATTATATGGCTTGTCTATAGACTCAACCATCTCCCCCATCAAGTGGTTTCTATTGGGTCCAGATTTGTTAATTATATCATCTTTATCCATGGATCTAGAAGTCAAATGTTTACACATTTAAAGGTGCTAGACTTTTATGAATGAACAGTACAAAAGGTCAAGAGGCATTGTAGTACAGGACTAAAAATGTTTGCTTACAAGAGCAAGTGGAGGCTATGTCACTAAGTAGAATTGATCCTTAAATACAGCACTGGAATAGTAGAATCATAGGTCTCAAAGGGGAAATAGAAATTTACGTTGGATGGTAACATACTGAAAGGTAAATAAATGCATCTCAAATAAAACCTATTGATGTGGCTGCCATCATTGTAAATGCCAAACTTTCAAAGAACGCACTCATGTCTCAACTGCTACTCTCAGGAAGTAACTATGGCTGGGTGAACAAGTCTGTCCATTTCAGGAATGTGGTATTACAGACCCATTTGACTGTAAATGTGAAGTCATATTGTGCAACCAGTAATAAAGTAATATCAGTAATAAAGATGGATTTTTGATATCCATCTACCTGACACCAGGGTCTATTTCTCAATTAGTTTTGAACTGGGAGAGGCAGAGTGCTGTTATTTCTTTTGTCCTTCCTAAAACCTACAGGAAAGAAATACAGAGAGAGAAGAAAGAGGAAAGAGAGAGCGAAAGCTACATACCACCACAATGAAACAGGGTAAAGAGAGAAAGAGAAATATTAGGATATGTAGACAGAGAGCAAGCAGAACCAGAGAGACAGAGAAAGGGAGGAAGAATAGTTAAATAGGAAGCGTATGTCTACTTGTCTCTTTCTCTATGCTTATTGTAAACTCGCTCTGTTTACCGCCTTCTGAAATGCTAATTGGATATTTAATCAATGTTTATAGTTTCTAATTGTTCTTTTTTTCTATGATCTGTCACAGAATCTATTTAAATGAAATACACATAGTTAGAATATTCCATCAGTAGAGAAATTATCCTCCCTGAAGGAATAATGGCCACACCAATGCTCTTGAATAATTCATGTCCCTGGACTAGAAATTGTCCACCCTGATTTAAAACATTACAAACAATTCAGATATTTTGCAATAGGGTTGTCATTTATTTTCATTAAGTTAGAGGTCCTGCTGTTCATTTAATAAACTGATAACTACTTAGGCTCATATTAATTTAAAGCTTTACTTGCTATTCAGCTAGCGGATGTGTCAAGTGCTTTGTTATGGTCTTATTTTATTCTTTTTTCACTACGGTACAACTGATTTACTATAGACACACGTTAGCTAGTATGAAAGTTTGTAATTTCACTGAAAAGTGTAATAATTATCACCTTAGTAAACTGAAATATTTATTAGACATTCAATTAATGGAGTCGTACAACTCTACTGAATAAGTGAATATCCAAAAATTTCAATGTGTTTTCTTTAATACATGAAGAAACTTCTTTATCTTTTCATCTGTGGTTAGTTATTATTCAGTGTTTTATCTTGACTTTGGATAGCTTTTTAAATTTGTAAGCAATAATGAAATAAAACAGACACAAAGTCCAACTAATCAGAGATTGTTTGTATTTTTATTCATTAACTTGTAGGTATTTTTATTCTTCCACAGTCATGTACATTTTACTTTTCAAAATCTTTTTCTGTCATCTCCAACTATGCACAGGCTTACAGGTTAGTTTTGCAAAGACAATGCTAGTGTGTTTTCAACCACAAGGTGGCGATGTGACAGTTAAAACAGTCATGCCTGGATCAGGCTGTATGTAGACTTTAATTCTAGTAACACATTCTCTTCCTCCAGTTATTAAATTTAATAAAAATCCTAAGTAGATAATTAAAATCCATAATTCTAGAATATAAGCACCCTCACACACACACACAAAAAAAAAAAAAACAAAAAAAACGCACATTGAGCAGTGAGCAAGGAAATGTTGATGGATCCAGGAAGGTCATGTTTTCATGCTATGTAATACCTACCTGGGCATGGTACTATTGAAGGCATACCAAATAAAGAAATAATGAAAGGGAGAAATGGTTACCAAAAAAAAAGTAACTTACTTATATCAAACTGCCTAAGCAAATAATAATAATAATAAAACAAATGAGAAAACCATGATAATGGGATGCTGGCTGTTAATGCCGTTTTGGAGATCATGAAAACATCTGGGGTTCTAGAAATGAAAGCGTGGACCTGGAGATCAGATCGTATCTTGTTTGTTTCATATCCTGTTCTTATATGCTAGTAAGTATGCAAACCACTTGCCCTTGTTTTATAGGAAATATTATTGTAAATTCTTCTCACTCTAAGTACTTTGAAAGAGATGAAATAGATCAAATCAATCACTTATTCTTAATAAAGGAGATCAGGCTAAAAATAAAGGCTTCTGGCTGAGAGTAGTATGAATATTCATATTATCATGAATACAAACAAAGCCATAAACATTTTATTCTAGTTTATTTTAAAATCTAACAAGAATCTCAGATTATAAAGTCCAAATATATATATCAATGTGTCAGAACTCAACATATGCAACACTAACATCGTCACCAGCCCCCTGACCCCCACTCCCAGAGTAACTCCTCTTTCTGTATTCGCTTATCTTAGGTCCCATCTATCTAAACCATCGAAGCCAAGGAGTCATTCTAATCTCCTTCCTCTTCTTCATCTACCCCACCTATACCATCACAAATCTGTTGTATGCCGTTGAGTTGATTCTGACTCAGAGCAACCCTATAGGACAGAGTAGAACTGCCCCATAGTAATCTTTACAGAAGCCAACTGCCACATCCCTCTCCCGTGGAGTGGGGGCTGGGTTCCCATCACTGACTTTTCAGCTAGCAGCTGAGCACTTAACCATTGTGCCACCAGGCTCCTCACCAAATCTGGCTGTCTCAAATTTTTCTAGCTTTCAAATCCTCTTAATGACTACCAATAAGGTTAGTGCTCAAGTCTTCTCTAAACAACTGCAAATCATAGCTCTTAAACGGTCTCTCAACCTCCAGGTTTAGCCCTTTTACAGCTTTTCTCTAAAATTCATCCTCTGAGTGATCCATCAAAAATGCAAATACAATTTCTCCTCCCTATGCCCCCTCCTTACACGCTAGCAACACTGCACTACTTCTGTTTCTGACACATACCACAAGCCTTGTTGATGAGCTTTTTAAAGCTTCAAATGCCCGCTCCACCTCTCTCATCAACTCTTCTTACTCATCATTCTCTCTTGACTTAGGATCATCTCCTTCAGGAAGCCTGAGCTGCAGGGCTCAGTAACACTGTGTGTACTACTAGCCTAGTCTCTCTTACCTCGTAAGACTGTGGATTCAGCAGTCATATATATCTTAGTCACGTTTGTGCCCCCAGTACCTACCATAAAGTCTAGCACAGAAAAACACTCATTAAATGCACACTGAATTATTAAAACAAAAGGGGGTACTGATGCTCAAGGAAGCCCATGAAAAGCCTGTTTTTGCTAGTTATCCATTTAAAAATTGATTACCTTTTAAGATTTATTTCTTAGATTATAAATATGCTGGATATTCATAAAACACCTTAGAACTGAGCTGAATTTAAAACCATAAACCTGGTATCATTGATCAGCAAAAGACATTTTCATTTCACTATATGGACAATCATAAACTTGACATACATTTGCAGTTGCACTTCTGATGAGGTATCATAGGATGCCCTGATTAGGCTTGCCTCAAAAAATAACAAAAACTAGTGTGCTAATTACTAATCACCAAAATATAATTCTTATACTTCAGAATATTATATACCACCCCAGATTTGTCTATAAGGTCTGGGCTCCCCCAGATTGGCTAAGATTGCGTTCTGTATTCAGGCTCTTGTGAAATTCTGTTCTGATTCTTTTTCATGAAAAAGTCAGTTCCAGGCACATTTTACTTAGAAATTTGTTTCTTTTTAAATCTTCCTCCCAGCATACTTTTATTCACAGAAATCACAGCACTAAAAACCAAGGAGACTGAAGTGTTTCTAGATGCCACTTAGTAAGAGTGCCTATTTGGCAAAACTGTCCTTTTCATTTGACTAGAAATAAAGTGGCAGAGGATTAAGAACAGATTTAAAAGCAGAGAGCTTTTTATTAATCACAGCTCTGCTCGTCATTGTTGTTTGATGCTGACCAAGTTGTTTAATCCCTGTAAGCCTCAGTTTCCTGTTCTTTAAAATGGGTACTTCTTAAAGGTATTAGAAACTGGAATAAAATGTTAACTGCTGAGACTAGTGAAGTACCTATTGAGTGCTCAATAACTGCATCTAATTTTTTTTTTATTGTCATTAAGATATGCTGAACACACTTTTGACTTAAATCAAGTACAAGCTTTACGTGAATACCTGTCAGATCGTCCTCCCTCCAAACTGTATCGCAGGTAATTCATACCATCCAGGAACTGACTGCTGGGTAGAGAGTCATCACCCAGTTCTTTCAGATCCTCAGGCCTGAGGTACTCTCCTCCATCACCTGTCATTGTGTCATCACCTTGAAATAATCAGAGGAAGATGGAGAAAACAATTCATTTGTTGAGTTCACATCAACTACAAACTATGACTGTGATTATGAAATGTATAGGCATAATGGCACCAACATCAGCGAAACACGGCACACCAGAATAGAACACACGCAGACAGCTGAAAAGTGCTAAAACTTAGAGACACAATATTTGATCCACTTTCCCATTACTTACCAAGAATAGACTAGGCTATTTGCTTTACTCATTGTTTCTTTATCATGATAGGTAGTTTATGGCTTATATCATTTAACTTAAAAATCAGTACAATAAGTAGACTACTTAGCTTCTATATGTAGTTTAAATAATTTTGTACATAATGCCCGGCATTAGCAGTCTCTCCATATAATTGGCAACATGCTAAGAAATGTCTACTGCTCTAAAACAAATATGAAATATTATAAATGGAGTCATAGAAATCTGTAAGACGAAGAAAGTATGGACATCAGGGAAAGAAGACTAGAATGAAGTGAACAGATTATGAAGTTTTCATGAACAACCTGGAATTTAATTTTAAGAACATTACAGAGTATAAAAAAGAATGTTTTGTTGGAAACTAGATGGCTTCCCAAAGGTGAAAGTAGGAATAAAAAAAGTAAACTTAGTAATTAAGCAGTGGCAGAATGAGATGACTAAGTGTTATAGCAAACATTTAAAAGCCAAAATGGTAAGAATACATTCCCTGCACACAAACTGGAATAGAATGCTTTCAAAATACAGGCTTCAGGTAATTCAGTAAATACTCATTTACAAAAATGCTCTATGTCCCATTAATGTGCTGAGATGGAGGAATAATGTAGCTGAGAGAAACTGTACTTGACGCTTCAGAGGAGTTAAGCATACACTTTGATCCTGATAACCAAATTAAGGGAAAATACTTGAAGGAATGTAACTTATTCCTACAATTATGTTAAATATTAATGATTTAATCTCATTTATTTTAAAAATCGACAGTAATTGATTTAAAGAGACAGCATTAAAACATTGCAACAGGGCTATGTCTTCAACATTTCATTACTTTGCATTTATATATTAAGTATTATGTATTTTAAAAAAAAAAAAACCCGTTGCCAGGGAGTCAGTTCTGACTCATGGCAACCCCATGTGCTTCAGAGTAGAGCTGCACTCCACAGGTTTTCTTGGCTATAATTTTATGGAAGCAGATCACCAGGCCTTTTTCTGTGGCGCCACAAAGTGGATTCAAACTGCCAACCTTTTGGTTGGTAGCTGAGAGCAAACTGTTTGCACTACCCAGGGACCCAGACATATATTAAAGGATTACTAGCTCTCTAAATTACTTAAAACTAAAGACAGTTTGAACCTTTCAGTAAATAGAGATGCAATTTACTCATCATTGGTTTTTTATTTAGTTTTTGCTAAGTGAGTTAGGCTACATAGAGTCGTAATTAAAAGTTGAGCCTTTAGAATCACATAGACCTGGGTTCAAACTCTAATTCTACTAACTATTGGCCAGTTAATCTTCCTGGGCCTTAGTTTCCACTATTAGAAAATGAGGATGATACTAATAACCTGTCTCACAGGGTAGTTATATGAATTAAATAAAATAAATCAGGATATTTAACAGAGTACTAGAACGTAATGATTGCTAGCTTTTGTTTTTATTTATACAAAATGGTCAAAGTGTTGACACATCAATAAAATATGATCTAAATTTCATTTTCTGTACAATGCAAAAATAATTTTTTTAAAAATGCATATACCATAAAGAAAGAAATATAAATGTACTTAGTTTAAACATTTTATAACTCTGACAGCTCTCTGAAAACTTGCATAAATGTTTTTTCAAGTAAGGTTTTTAAATTGAATCTTAGTTGAAAAAAGTTCAATTTAAATTGGGGTTTTCCTTCTCCTTTCGTTACCATTGGCCTACACCCTAGGGAGCTCTCATGGCACAGTGGTTAAAGTGCTCGACGGCTGACCGAAACATTGGTGGTTCAAAACTACCAGCGGCTCTGCAGGAGAAAGATAAGGCAGTCTGCTTCGATAGAGATTTACAGCCTTGGAAATCCTATGGGGTCACTATGAGAGTCCCTTTTGAAATGCATGATGCTCAGCAGACCAGAGTTGGAGCCTCATTGTTGTTGAGTATTCTATTAGGTGATACTTCCTGGATGTGTTAGCTTTGTAAACTTTTGCCTTTTTTCCCTTTATTTCTGTGAGATAAGGCTTGCAAACATAATCATGGCTTTCCTGTGTGATAGTTAGGGAGCACTGATGGATTTGTTCTGGTTTTTCTGTGTCATATTTGGAAAACCAGAGTTTCCTCATGTAACCTAATGGAAAGGCGCCAGCAATAAATTATCTCCCTAGTTCTCAGTGGCATACTGTCATGCCACAGATTTGTGGCGTCTAAGTGCCACTTGCCTCATTGACGGATTGTATTACCAGATTATATTTCTCAAAATCCATATTACCAACCTCAAATTGCAACACAGTTAGTAAGCATGCATTCCAATACTGAAAACACAAGCCATCAAAAAAATTTTAAAAAATGAAATACAAATTTGGTAACGAAAGGGTTTAATGTTTCTAAGTCTTAGTTTCCTTACCTGGAAGAAAAAGAAAAGATGAGGGGATGAGGATCCCTAGCCTATCTCATGTGGATGCTATGGGGACTAAATGAGACAGTGCACATAGCACTGTAGATGTGTAGTAAATGCTTTCCTTTCCCTCAGATAATCTGCTTCCTTCCAGTTTCTTCCCAATACACCCCTGTATACCATCACTGTTTAATCTCTGTAAAAAATAGATTTGTTTCAATCACTAATCAAAAAATCTTTACTGTATCCTAATTTCCCAAACGTTATAGTCACAAATGCAAACACTCCACAACTGAGCCCAATCTGTTTTCATACCTCAGCTAAACTGAATGACTGAATTATTTTGCCACTCTGTGTCTCTATTCTGCCTTCCCTATCTCAGGGCCTTCTCATACTCTTCCTTCTTCACTCCCTGAGCTTGTGTCACTCTCCTATAGAGAATCCATGAGACTGTGCTAAGTTTTTCCTCCTCTCATCTCCTCAAGCAGATATGAGAAGCTTATGAGATAGTGCCTTCAATTATACTTCGTTTAATTTATACATCCAACATCCGCCTGTTACTTTGTAATACTATGGTGGCTTGCATGTTGCTGTGATGCTGGAAGCTATGCCACTGGTATTTCAAATACCAGCAAGGTCACGCATGGTGGACAGGTTTCAGCAGAGCTTCCAGACTTAGGCAGGCTAGGAGGAAAGGTCTGGTGATACACTTCTGATAATTAGCCAATGAAAACTCTATGGATCACAACAGATTATTGTCTATTTAGTGCTAGAAGATGAGCCCCCTAGGTTGGAAGGCATTCAAAATACACAGTGGCAACAACAGCAGATTTGAGCATACCAGTGATCATAAAGATGGCACAGGACAAGGCAGTGCTCTGTTCTGTTGTACACGGGGTCACCATGAGTCAGAGTCAACTCAATGGAAACTAACAACACATTCATATATGATCTCTTCTAATATGTATATGGTTCTTGAATGTATGCCCCCTGTTCACTTTAATTCCCCCATGGTACCAGTTATTTGGTTTTACACATAATAACACCACATTCACTGTTTGTTGAACGGACTCATGAGTGACAATGCTGATTGCTTTCCTGTAGCAAATTAGCCTGAAAGGATATCTATACCTAGTTTGAATACTCTTTCGGGTATTAATACACACTACATTAAAATAGCAGATGCTGTACAGAAAATCCTGTGGGGCACAGTTCTACTCTGAAACACTTGGGTTTGCTTCTTTTTTGTAGAGAAAACAAGGACTGGGTAATACATTTCAAACACGTGTAGCTGCAAGTGTCCACATGAACACTGGCAGGTTCCATGAAAACACTTAACCTCACAAAACATTAAAAGGTTGGGAATGTCAAGCATCCAAATTCCTTTATATTAATTCTTTGCATGAAAAAGTTTACTTCAAAATACTCAGAATATATCCTACCAATAAAAACTTGCATTTCCTTTAGAGAAAAAAAAATGTGTACAAGTTTTTGATCATTAGCCAATATTTCTCTGAAATTGAAATTTCTTCTCACAAATACTTTTTTAGTAGATAACAGCTTTTTTAAAAATTCACAGAATGTTACAGCTACATCGTATTTTATGTAGTGTCAGGTCCAAGAAGCTGTTGCATATAAATGGAAATGCTGTAAACCCAGTAAATACTTTAAATGCATTAGCTAATGGAATTTTTCATCAATTATTTCATAAACAAGAATTATTTTTAAATTAAATAATATCTAATTTATCTGACTTTATGTTCACTTAAAGGGTTTGCTTAAAGCAGTACCCCATGTACTTTGGAAACTTCTTACTAGATAATATTTTCATATTGTTCATTTTTCCTTTATATGCCAAAGTTCACCCTAGATAATTTTTAAAGGTAACTTTGTTACTTTAGGAGCCCTGGGGGTGCAGTGATTAAAGCTCTCGGCTGCTAACCAAAAGGTTGGCAGTTCAAACCCACCAACTGCTCTGCGGGCGAAAGACGTGGCCGTCTGCTTCTGTAAGGATTTACAGCCTTGGAAACCCTATGGGGCAGTTCTACTGTGTCCTATATGGTCGCTATGAGTCGGAATCAACTCGACGGCGATGGGTTTGGTTTTGATTGAGTTTGTTACTTTATCTCTATTTCTGCTATTATAACTATTACTTTAAATATCATATTATAACCATTAATTTACTATTTTTCACCACACCTAAAGTATATCTTCAGGTAAGAATGATGATATGAACTGCACTCATTTCAATCAGTCTCAGTCATTAGCTTGTTCATGTTAGTTTAATGTTAAGTTTAAAGAATTCTTTTTTCTTTGAATTTATATTCTGAGAAGAAATACTAGTTTTGCCAAAATATTTACATAATGTTTATTAGATCATTTAATTATGTTAATAGACTTCAATAACAGTTGCAAAATCATTAACAATATAAGTAATTTATGGCTTTATGCTTCCAAGTTAAATTAACACACAAATGCACACCTACATAATCACACCCATATTATACATGCAATTTCAAATGAAACAGATTAGTATAGGCACCCAGATTTAGATATTAAGCAAGTTCTTTCTACTGAGTAAAGAAAAAGAAATGGCAAAGAAAAGCTTTCACTTCAACAATTTCCTCTAATGGTACCTGAATCACTAAATGCTTCCCCATCATTATAGTGGTCACCAAGATGTTTAAAAGCTGTTCAACATACAAGTGAAGATAAGAAAGATGATCCCATGAAACAAAATATGGTGTGCATATACAAATGCTGAAAATTAATTGGCAAGTATTAGGATGGAACACAAATTATTATAATAAATACAAGTGACAGATAGCTTTGGCAGTACCTTTGAATTTACTCATAATAATGCATTGATCTAACATTGTTCATTCTTGTCATAAGCTCTTAAAAAAATTGAACAAACTCAATGCCTATTACCAATATGTAATTTAATAAACTGGTTCCAAATAAGCACATCTCATTGTATAGTTTTACCTTACAGTTATATCTTAAAGAACCTAAAGAAATGCCAGTAATATTTCTAATTAATAAAATAAAATAATACAATTAAAAAAACTAATTAATAAATGCAATTAGAATTGGAATTAGTATCATCCTTTATGGCAATAGTTTTTCATACATGTATCTGCCATATAGGTAGGTACATAAATGATTTTTTAGACATGTACATTTGACTAATAGCTGCACTATTGAAACTTGATTGCATACTTTATATGCTGCTTTTGGCATTTTTTAGTGGCAGATTTTTTGTTCTAATGGAATAGTACATAGAAATTCAAAATCTGAAACAAATAGTCAACTGCTGTAGCTGAATTAGAGGTGAGAAGCCAGACACCTGGGGCTGGATCTCTAGCTCCAGTACCCTGCTCCACTCGGCCGCAGGCAGTCTCTAGGGCTCCTTCCAGAACAGGCTTCTCAGAATGTTGTTTGAAATCCATTGCCGTAAGGGTTTTCATCAACTCTAAGACTATATAGGCCAGATTTTCTAATTTATAGAATCTAACTCTTATGCTGAATCTGTACTATTTACTGCTGTGCTGTTTTTCAACCTCCTCTAAGGCTCTTTTTCTCTGAATTTAAAATAAATTCTGTACATTTTAACCACTCAGAAAGTAGAGATGTTTCAATGTCCCTTTGATAGAGTTTACTTTAAGAAAGCAAAGATGTCTTAATATCCCTTTGATAGACTATACTTTAAGGTTTTTTTTTTTTTTTTTACTTTAAGGCATTTCAATAATAATATATTTTACCATAATTAAAATAAAATTAATAATAATTATTAGATAGTATTTTAACAGATTTTCTCATTCCCTCCTCTTTCCAGTTCTTGTATTTTAATAAGACACTAAAGATTACATGAGGGAAAATATGCTATTTTGAATTCCCTCAGTCCCCTCCACAAATGGCTGAAGTACTGAGAAAATGGTGAAGACCAGTGACTCTAAAGGTTAAGATACTGTCATCTACCCACTGTACCAGCTTTGTCCCTGGAGCAAAAAAAAAAAAAGGATGGTTTTCCCTTGTTTAAGAGCATGACTGATGTTATAGAAGGTTTAGTAAAACTCTTACCCTCTTCATCAGAAACGTCAAGAACCTCAGTCATCGTCTCAGGAACATTTAGCTTGTGTTTTTCAGTGATAGTCTGGAAAGACAAAATCATCAACGCATAAGTCAAAAACAAAACAAAACCAAAGATCAAAAGAATTGCAGGGGAAGTCATACTCAATAGCAGCAGCAAGCCACGAGGCACTGAACGTTCCATCTTTTCCACGTGTAGGTTTTGTAAGCTTGTTCTCTTATCCTCTTTCATGAAAACCCATTTGTTCTTTCTGAAGATAAATGATTATTTACTACAGTGAAATTGTACAAAAGAAAGTTCATTATTTTGAGTTCCCATTTGAAACATAAATTATTTAGCAATAGTATTAATAATTAGTCATACTGAGACAGCAGATTAATGTTTTCGGGGCTTCCTTAAAATGAATTAAGTAATGTCTCCAGAAAGTTTTAAAAAGAGGTAATGAGCATATGCAATTTATTAAAAGCAAAGCCATTGTAAAATAAGTTGTAAACAATGTGAAAGACACAAGGCATTTGGGCAGAAAACGTGACACATCTTCTGGGATGAGAGGATCAAGAGCAGAATATCAATCTTTACAGTATGTCATCGGGCTACAATTCTGATTTGTTGCCTATTTGCCTTCCATGGATATTTCAAATCCACTGCCTTTCATTCCTCATGTATGCTGTAAGGTTGAGACCGGGCTCTGGAATCCAACTGCCTGGGTTCAAATTCTAACTTCATCACTTACTAGCTATGAGGCCTTGGCAAATCCCCTAATCTCTCTGTATCTCAATTTCCTCATCTCAAAAACAAGGGTAATAGTTGTACTTCATAGGATTGTTATGACATTTAAATGAAATAGTATATGTACTATTTTATAGTGCTTGGCATATGAAGCACTCAATAAATATTAGCTAGCATAATTTATTATTTTATTACAATTCAATATTAAATCAACTTTAAAATGAAAATGAAGGGCCTCTTAACTTTTTAGTCATTCATGCACTCAAGAAATATTTTGAGTACTGACTGCATGTCAGGTGCTATTCTAGACAGCAGGGTACCACAGTGACTTAAAAAAAAAAAAAAGATAAAAATCCAAGTTTCATGACTTTAAACATCAACTAAAGACTGTTTACTCTAAAAGTCGTATCTTTAGCTTTGGTATTGAACATGTATTAAGTGCATCCACTGTGGCACGATTATGGCAACTGTGTGGAGATTTAAAAGCTTAATTCCTTGAGTCTTAAGTGTAAACTTTTCAGTTAAAGACACCACAGTATAATAAATAGGTTTTTAAGTTTTGCTACACAGGTGTTACATACATACTTCCCTGAATTGCTATAATGTTTCCTAGCACCACTTTTTTTCATTCCAAAAACAATGGAGAACTCCAAATATCTTTGCAAGGAAATTCAACTAATTATTTGAAAACTATATTTATATATGTATAATATGTCCATGGAAGCAGATATCAGATACTGCATTAACCCTTCAGTGGCTCCTCACTTTCTTCAGGACAACACTAAATGAACCGGCTCTGACCTCTCATGATCAAGTAAGGAAAGATCAGCAGGCCTCCCCTCTCACTTCATGCTACACCATGAACTACATTTATTGACAGATCCTGTTCTCTCAAGCCTGAGTTTTTCTACATATTCTTTCTTTCCTCTACCAGAAATCTTCTTTCCCCTATTTTCTTGGCTCATATTAGATGTAACTTCCTTGGAGAAAGCTTCCCCAGCTGTCGCCTATGAGTTTATGTGTTTAACTATGTTTATCTGCTGCTATGTGCTCTTACGGCATCCCTGTGCTAGTCCCTGATGTATCACATCATACACAACTGTATCTGCCCTCCCACATTACAGTGAGTCATTTAAGAGTAAGACTGTTTCCACAGAACCTAAAACACCGTAGATGCTTCTGGAAGATAAACTGAAGAAACTGACAATATAAAGTTATGCAAAAAATACACTTGAAACCCACGTAATGATTAAATAGATTTCCCTTTGGGTGGAATCACAAAAGAACAGGAGTGAACCAAGAAAGTCTATGTCATCCAGATGAAGGCATGCTGCTTGTGATGTTTAAATGATTTCACAGTGTTTTATTCACTGAAAACAAATACAATGATGTAGGAAAGACAAAAGCATCCATCCAAGGATCTGAAGACTAGAAGGTAGGCAATAAACATGTGTTGAATGAATGAATTCACACAGGCTACTATAATGTGCTATTTGATCATTATGTCATATTATAAATTTTCATTGGTATATTTCACACAGATAAATTATAACCAGTGTTCTATGTTGGCAGTTCTCAACTTTGGCATATTAGAATTATTAGAAGAATTAAAAAAAATACTGTTGTTAGGGTTCCATCACAGAGCAATTAAATTAGAATCCCTGGGAATGGGGCCTAGCTATGGGCATTTTAAAAAAAGTTCCTCAGGCGGGTCTGTTGTACAGCCTGATTTGAGCCTTTTTTTTTTTTTTTTTTGGTATTAGAGAAAGTGTATAAATTGCACAAAAAAATTTGCATTTAGAATATGAGATTGAGACAGTCCTACCATGACATCCTATTAAAACTTCTTAAGAACACTTTTGTATGTAAATATCTTAGTGTAAATAAAATGAATCAAAAATGTGAAAGGATGTCTGCCGTATGAAGTTATACCAGAAAGCCCATTTTTGCAGAAATGTCCTAGAGTCTTTGCCTTTTGCAGGGAATAATTTCTACAAAAGGATGCTTCTATGTTTGAAAATAATTGATGGAAATATTTTCTAAATAATTAGAAGAATTAAAAAAAATACTTTTGTTAGGGTTGCATCACAGAACAGTTAAATTAGAATCCCTGGGAATGGGGCTCAGCTATGGGTATTTTTAAAAAGTTCCTCAGGTGGGTCTGTAGTACAGCTCAGTTTAGCACCCTTTTTTGTTTTTTTGTTTTTTTTTGTTTGTTTGTTTGGTATTACAGAACGTTAGATTGGCTGATAGCTTTGGTTTCTATCTTTAGATGCTGATGATGAGACCATATTTTCTTTGAACTTGTGAGAGTGGAAGTAACTTTGCTTTAGTTTGGTCACTGTATGCTATCAGAGTGATTATCAGCCACATATTTGTCAGCAGAAGAAGCAATACAACAGTGACCATACTGGTTATCAATTTTTTTTCTGCATAGATATTAAAAATGCCCTCTATATGCAAGGCAGTAAATAGAGTATACATTAATACATAACATAGTGCTTGACCTGAATATTTATTGAATGAGTGACAAATCTTCCTACTCATGAGTAATAGTATAAGAATGTATATTTTCCTTTTAAAGGAAGTATCCTTTGAAAGCTTGATTACAGAAGCATGAATATGTAAATGCATCTGAATAGTACATAGAAAACAAGGATATAATTAAATCATCATGGACATCCTCTTCTGCTACAGAATGTAAGACTCTATGGTCTTTAAAAATTAAAATGAATAGTATACTATGCACAAGTTTAGTAGTGTGCAATTACATCAGATAATAAGATAAAATAAACAGGATATGATAGGTGGAAGGAAGACTTAATAATGAGTTTTTAATATATATGGCAAAGATGTAGAAAATAAAACATGAGTATTTACCATGCTGTTTATAAATGGCAGGTATTATTGGTTTGCTCTGTGCATAAGAAAAAACATGCTTAACTGACTCCACTTAGCCAATTTCTCTGGTCAGTCATCTCCTTTGTACCACACACTCACCAAGCCCCATAGTATGATGGGTGATATTAACTAGTATGCCACCTTCTAATGCCCACACACTTCTGCTCTCATCACTTGAGGTACAGGCTAAACTAGTTTTTGTTGCCAAAACTATTTATGCTAATTGTACATGTTAATTTAATTTTGGTAGTTAAACTAAATATTAAATAAATGATATTTCTTATATAAAAACTAAGTTAAATGTTTTGGAAAGTTTCAACAAAGGTGAGACATTAAGAATAACTGTTACCCAAGTAAGTGTTGAGACAACTACAACAAATTGGAAAAAATATGCCAAAAGTTTAAATGGATTCTGTACTCAATGTAGCACCTCTTTAAGATAATATAAGGATATATAAATACTACAGATATATACAGGTATTATAAGAGATGCACACACATTATATATGTAATATATATATAGTATTATTGACGTTGTTTGTGCAAGAACAATTTAGCCTTCTAGTCAATGCATCTATATTCAAAGAGAAGATATCTTGGCCCCACCTCAAAAGGTTGCAAATGACTTTACATGTATTTATTGCATTCATTATGGTATCAAATAACATTTAGGACTTTGAATATTTACATTTTCTTAATTGCTTGTTATGTAATTCCCTAATGTTTAAGTGGTAACATATAGTATTTTTATTTTAGTAATTTTTTAGTGATTTATGCTCTACATATCACTGACTACAAAAAAAAACACACAAAAACCAAACCCATTGCTGAGTCAGAATTATCAATACCTGTTTTCCTATAGTCATGGACATTACCAGAAAACCAAACCCGTAGCCATTGAGTCAATTCCGACTCATAGTGACCCGACAGGACAGAGTAGAACTGCCCCACAGGGTTTCCAAGGAGTAGATGGTGAATTCAAACTGCTGACCTTTTTAGTTAGCAGCCAAACTCATAACCACTGTGCCGCCAGGGCTCCTCCATGACTACATGCACCATAAAATATGATCATTTTAGAATTATGCAAATAATAAAATCATTGGTCATAACTGGTTGATAAGTAAAGCAGATGCATCATATCTCATAGTTCTCCAAGTTGCACTAGGAGATTGGTCTTGGTGGCTTCTGCTGCCAAAAATGTGTCCCTACCTTCTGATGTCCATTCCAGCAAACATAAAGTGATTGTAATCCCAAGAGAATGTTAAACTGTCTCATGTCCCCTCCTAGGTTTTGCAAAGTAAAATTAGAGAAGTGAAGGTCAAGGCAACAAGCTACGACTCCAAAATGTTTCAGGGTGACTTTTCCTTTACAAACTGCTGCTTTACTCTTCTCTCTACACAATGAGTTTGTTCATACTTTGGGATAAAGAATTCTGGAAGGAGAAATAGCAAAGGAAACTTTCTCTGATTAAAGAGAACTCACATGGCTGCTCGACATCATATGAATCCAACTGAAGTGAAATTATGTTAATTGTATAGCTATAATCTAACTACTAAATTTAAATATTATAAACATTAAACTTTATTATTAATTTACATAATTATTAAATTGTCTCTTGCACTAATTGCTATCATCAGTTAGTAGTTCCAAATTATTTTTAGTGAGTCCAAGACTTTAGAAAATTATACTGAATATGATGCTTTCATAAAAATCCATAAAGAGCACTATTTATGCTTTATTGTTGAAAAGCAGAAGAAAACATTTCTTTCACAATAATTCCTGTTAAGCTACTTCTAGCAATCTGCTGCTACAGCTTTAGCGGAGCCAAGATCAGATATTGCAAAGTGGCTAAGAACATGGGTTTTGGAATCTGAAACCCAAATTTAAATCCTAGATCTGCCCTTAATGCCTGGAATATTTGTAATTACTAAATATTAATTTTTATTTTTAATGTCATTAATAAATAACATACTATGTGGAAAAGGCAAGATTGAAAACCTTTTCCCAAAGAGAGGAAGTATAAAGTAAGAAGTAGACTCATGTAACAGATAAGTTTATACTTTCAACCCATACCCCATATTCTACTTGATGAATCAATAAAACTCACAATTATAAGAGAACTCAGCTCTAAGAGAGGAACCTAATTCTAAGAGAAACAGAAAATAAAGAGAGTGCAGCATCAGAACATGCGGCCACTAAAACCACCCGCTGAGAGTACTTGGTAGTTAATGTGAGCTACCATTCCTTGTTCTCATAACTGAAAGTGGAAATGCTGTTAGTTTTATATTTGCTTGTTGGCTTTTCACCTAGAAACTTGACTTGTAAGTACAGTGTTCTTTGTTGGAGCAACGCTCAGCTGGGCAGTGCAGAGAATAATAGTCACCAGAAACAAATTAAAGCTCAGGGTTCTAAGGAGTAGTTTTTAGATCCTGCAAGAGCTAGATGTGCTGGAAGCTGACCATATGTTGCATTTCTGAGAAGGATTTGAGAATCTGTTTAGAGACAGTATTAGAAAGCTAAATGCTCCTCTTTTAAATATATCTTTGTGTTTAAAGTCATTCACTCTGAGTAATATTTATAATACCGATCTCTTTGAAACTGGACATTTAAGTTACTTAGTTTTGTTATTAAAGAATTTATTTCCTTGAAAAACATAAATGTCATTCTCATCTGCCACTACATGGTAAATTATTTGTGGGAGGAGTAATGTTTTAGCCACAGATAACTCTTCAGCACTCGGCACACAACCCAGCCCATATTTTATATCCAGTAAACACTGAACGAATGAATTAGTTAATGAAATAAATAGAAGAAAAGCAGGCCCAAGACAGCAAAAAGATGCAACTTTGCCATCTAGTGGTAACGTGATAAAAGTGTACATAGATGATTCCCAGAGCATGAAAAAGATAACAGAGTTGACACAAAACAACTTTTAAGACAGATATGTGCTTGGTCAATCTTGCCATTAAAGGCTTCATTTTTCTGTGCTGTACACATGGTTCCAAGGATAGCAAACAGACTGACATGCCCTCTAATATGAAGATTTTTCTGGTATAAGAAATCATAAAGTAAGAAAAAGGCCATTAAGATTCAGTCACTGTGTGTACAGTGGCACAAATGGTTAAATGTTTGACTACTAGCTGAAGGATTGGCAGTTTGAACCCACCTAGAGGCACCTTGGAAGACAGCCCTGGTGATCTGTTTCCAAAAGGTCCAGCCTTGAAAACTCTGTGGAGCACAGTTCTACTCTGCATACATAGAGTCGGCATCAACTCAATGGCAACTAACAAGTATAAAGTGACCCACAAGCATGGTGCTAGGCAATGACAAGACATGTTTTTCTCTCATATAATTTACTAAAACTATCCTTTAAGTCTTTAAAAATATTTGTGGTGTATTGGCCAAAGGTTGAATGATTTTGCTTGAGAAAATATGCAGTGCTATTCTCTGCCATCTAAATTCAGTCTGTCTTACAGTTCATTAATAAATCCTATCCCACTCTATTTAAAACTTCACATTGAACCAGTTGTATTCCATCTACCTCAGTGTATGTCAACAGGGACTTGCTGTTGGCATGAAGAACAAAATTCGTTTCTTTTTCCTCACATCTATCAAAAGAACTAAGCCTTCCAAAATGCTATATGCATCATTCCTAGCTTGAGGCATACGCTAGAACCTCGTTCAGAATTTTTTATTTGTTGATTTACAATCTTTTTGTCTCTAAGGAATATCTAATGTTTCACTATTGTTCTATTTTTCTACTTTACAAAGATAAAGAGCTGTGGTCTTTGCGTTCATGCTTCAAGGTAAAAAGTTAATAAATAAGTGCAAATAGCATTTCCACTTTAAGTTATGAGCTCCCCTCTTAGGAGGCCTCCTTTAAGCTTTGCTCTAACTCAACAGTCCAAGAGCATTAGAACTCATTATAGCTGTCACTCTTCTAGAGTTTCTCTGGCAAAGGCCAATGACAATCACTGTTCTCTCCTAAAGAATCAATAATTGTATTTAAAACAGTGAAAGTAAAAAAATTAAAATATGTACTCTTCATGATACAAGCTCAGTTCCATCTATCAAGAACATGTAAAGCACACTCTTTGAATAAAAATTAATAATTAGAAATAAGATGAGTATGGATGAACTGTTCTCAAAGGGAGTACAATTTGACCCAGTAGTGAGTATGGTATTGGTTCAGGGTCCCTCCAGGGACGCTGAAGCCAGCATCTTTCCAGAAGTTTGCTGTGGAGTGTTCTACCACTTTGCCAGCAGTAGGTGTCACAAGCAACTAGAGCAAAAGGGCAGAGGAGCCAGAAAAATGAAGTGAGTCACAGGAAAAAGAGCTAAACATTCAATTACATTCACACATTTTATATGGATTTATGTTGATTAAAAGAAGCTAAAACTCCTGCACATATTGTGGGTACATGCATTTACATCTGCATACTTCTATATATGTTCTACCAGGTAATCACCAAAAGAAGCTCAAAACATTTTGTAAGTGAAAAAGTACGTTAATTGAAAACCAGGACAACAGAGCAGAAGATGATCAGTGACTTGTACTCACTGTGGTGGTGGTGGTGACCTCCTCAGTTACAACCTTCAGGGTGTCGACCACGGAGATGTAGCCCAGACGCTTAGCGATGGCCAGGGCAGTGTTGCCATTCTGAAGAGAGAGTGAAAGAGAGAAGACAGTGAGAAACGAGAGGGAGGACTGTGATGAGAGCCAATGAGATCACCCGTTTCTCTGCATGAGCCAGCATTTCCTTCCAAAACAAGGCACAGCTTAGGAAAATCACTAGTTTTTACCATTACATCTAAATCTGTCTTTGTAACTTCTTTAGTCTATAGCCCAGGTCACCATGGTAACACAACAAGCTTAACACATCTGCCCGCTGTTTCTAATAAAAAGCACTTGACGCTTTAACCCTAAGGTTGTCAAATATCTCTACAGATCCTATGTTGTGCTAATGAAAGTGCCTCTTGAGTTGCGGTGGGTGCCTCCAAAAACTATCAGCAAGTAAGAGGTGCACTTATTCCTCATCAGAAGTCACACCATCTGCTGCAGGTAAGATGTGACCGTAGGGAACACAGCTGTGCAGGTCACTATGCAGCCAAATAACAAAAGCCAGCAATCCAGGCTCCAGCCCCGGCCACTTGGGATCCCTGTTTGTTTAATTGCAGCGCTTAGTTTACATTTCAATGGCTCCACATTTCAATGAGCTTTGTCTAAACCAGCAGCCACTGAAACTGTGCTACCTTAAGAAGGCCAGGAGGGAGGGACAGACTCTCGCTCACATCTGAGAGCCAGCTGTTAGCCCAGCATGTTCAAACAGCCCAAATGGGAGGTCCCTCTCTCCAGAGAGAAGACTCCGGAGTCAGGCTGCCCATTCTCCCTCCCCAGCAAACACTCTCAGTGAAGTCACTCTGACTTCTCAAAAGGCTTTCCAACTTGACTTCTCTAAAGTTCCGTGGCTTATTTAAGGAGGGTGTATTAAAACTCAGCTCAGACAAGAGGCCACCGTGGCAGGAGAGAAGGAAGAAGAAAAGTGTGGCGAGAGCAGCCGTGTCTATCTTACCGCGGTGGTGGCGTTGGGCTTGGCCCCGTGCTGGAGCAGGACGTTGATGATGTGTGTGTGGCCCTGCTGGGCGGCCTGGTGCAAAGGCGTGTAGCCGTTCTGGACGACGGTTACAGTGGGCCGAGCATCGATCGACAGAGGAAAAGGGAAACTTGGTTAGCCTTCATTTTTAATTTCTCAGTATTATTTACAACAAAACCATCAGGGATGCTTTGTTTATTTGGAGCCCAATGTTACCAGCAACCCAATTCTCAGCAGCAAACACTCCCTCACACCTTCTGTTCTGATAAAAGAGACTAGCTTACGTAACAGCACGATGAACTGACTACAAGTTGTTCTTATTTTAACCAATTAGCATTAACAATGGGTCTGCTGGGAGGAGATTTAGAATGAGGAAGGGCATTATCACAATGAGTTCTTCAGTAGGAAATAAGAAGGAGTAAAATTGTTTTTGACTGAAGACCATAGACATCACACAAACCACTGCTTGCTCATTGTGACTTTCCTAATAGTTAAAGTCTGTGCTAGCTTTAAAGATTCTAAGTCAGTGAAATCAAGTCTACATCTTATATTCCTTTCAGAGAACAGCTTTGGTCAAAGAAAACCCTACATGTACACTTAGAGGATAGAAGACTTCATTGGAAGCTGAGTAATTGTCTTCACCAGAAAACGTTTTTTTTTAAAAAAACTAGGTTCTTTTTAACTTTCTGGTCTGAACCTTCATGCAGATGAAAGCTTTGTAATCCATGATTCCTGAGAAATTTATGTTAAGGTTAGTGTGAAGTCAATCTTGCTAAGAACTATGAAGTGGGTGGTAGGTGTGGTACAGGTTGGTCACATCTTCACATTAATTTAAAAATACCGTATTGGAATGCTTGGAGGAACAGCAAGGCATTAATAACACCAGCTGGCACTGAGTCAACTCCAACTTACGGTGACCCATATGTATCAGGGTAGAGTTATGCTCCATATGGTTTTCAGTGGCTGATTTTTCAAAAATATATCACAAATCCTTTCTTCCAAGGCAGCTATGGGCAGACTCAAACCTCCAACCTTTTGGTTAGTAGCCAACTGTGTTAACTGTTTGTACCACCCACGGACTCCAA
Organism: Trichechus manatus latirostris; assembly: GCF_000243295.1. NCBI lineage: Eukaryota > Metazoa > Chordata > Mammalia > Sirenia > Trichechidae > Trichechus > Trichechus manatus. Next base: position 2,546,954 of record NW_004444086.1, read on the forward strand.
GGTATTAATAACAAAAACCAAACCTAACCCTTTGCTGTCGAGTTGATTCCGACTCATAGCGACCCTACAGGACAGAGTAGAAATGCCCCACGGAGTTTCCAAGAAGTGGCTGGTAGATTTGAACGGCCAATGCTTTGGTTAGCAGCTGAGCTCTTAACCACTGCGCCACCAGGGCCCCAAGGCATTTAATAGTTACCATTTATTGAGCATTTATTTTGTGCCACATATTGGACCTTACATTTATCCTCTCTTTTAATCTTCATTATCAGTCTGAAAATTTGAATGCTTGGCATGTAGTAGGTGTTTGTTTCATCAGTAATTATTGACTAAATGAGTAAATGAACAACTGATTGAATACAAGAATATTTTTATCCTCATTCCAGAGATTATAAAATGAAAGATGGCAGAGTTAAGTAATTTCTTCACAATCATTCTAGGTTTAGATCCTGTGTACAAGATCGTGATAGCCAATGGATGTCAGAACTACTTTTTTTATTATTCGCCCACCTCCTCCCTGATAAAATTTTATCTGTACACTTCGGACCAAGTTGTCCTGGGCTGTAAGTTCTGAGTAGCCCAACCCTACCCTTAGCTTGTAAGATTATATATCCCTTATATCTAATATGGTGCCCTGTTGATGCAGTGGTTAAGAGCCTGGCTGCTAATCAAAAGGTCAGCAGTTCGAATCCACCAACCGTTCCTTGGAAACCCTACGGGGCAGTTCTACTCTGTCCTATAGGGTTGTGATAGGATTGCTATGAGTTGGAATCAACTTGATCGCAATGGGTTTGGTTTTGGTTTTTGGTATATCCAATATCATGGGAGAAAAATGTGGCAGTCTGCTTCCATAAAGATTTACAGCCTTGGAAACCATATAGGGGCAGTTCTACTCTGTCCTGTAGGATCATTATGAGTCGGAATTGACTCAATAGCAGTGGTTTGTTTTTTTGGTTTATATTCCTTATCACCGCCCCTTGATGACCTATATGCATATTTGCTTATTCTGTTTACATGAGACATCTGCATATATGGACAGAATGCCACATGATTCTCTACTTTCACTGCTGCTTTTCTATCCACAGGAATAAATTCACAGGTGTGAAAGTCTATCTGTCTGAATGTCCCTCAGTCTATGGCACAGCCACAGTACTGTCATATTGGAAGTCTTCTGTCCTTTATAATCCCTACAGTGGAATGACCCTGAGAAACTAATAAGTATTGCAGTGACTCTACTCTCAAATCAGTTAAGTCTCTTGTCCATGGACATTTAAGGAAAACAAAGTGACACTTCTCTTCCTGACTAATCTTCCTTTCCATTGTGTTTACAATGTTCTACCAGCCAAATTTAATTCACATTTTCAGTATCAGCCAAGTTAATCCATTCAACAAGCATTTACTAACCAAACACTACGTGCTAAACAATAGGCACTGTACTTACATAAATTAATAATGTCAAAGTTACATTCTTGTCCTCAATAGCTCACAGTCTACTGAGCCTTCAGTGGACATTTTAGCCAAGAAAATGTCCCCCTTCCAAAAACAAAACAAAACAAACCCACTGCAGTGGAGTCAATTTTGACTCATAGCGACCCTAGAGGACAGAGTAGAACTGTCCCAGAGGGTTTCCAAGGCTGTAATCTTTACAGAAGCAGACCGCCACATCTTTCTTTAGGTTAGCAGCCAAGCACTTAGCCACTTTGCTGCCAGAGCTCTTACATGTCTCCTAGGCCCGACTGAATCTAACCTTTATCCAAAGCCTCTGGCGCATGAGAACATTTGCCCAGAAAATCTGAAGTAACTCAAGAGCTTTTACATGAACATTCTGGTTGAAGCCTAACCCATTATCATAAGCTCATCTGGCTAGAAGCTCTAGACCCAGTTCTTCCACTATTAGCAAATCTCCCGTTTCCATCTTAATTTTCTCACCTGTAAAATGGAAATCGCCAATATTTCAAGTTTGGAGAAGGATCAAATAAGTTGTCCATGACAATGTTTTTTAAAATAATAAAGTTATATGAGAATAAAAGCAAACTTTAGTGTGAGGGATTTTTTCTCAGTAAAGAGCTCTATGATCTTTCAGTATATTTTATAAAGAAAATTCCATTTTACATGCTGTAATTCTAAATCTTCTGCACAAGTTAAACATATAATTAACCAAATGAGTCAGAATCAACTCCATGTCAACAGGTTTGGTTTTTTTGGTTTTGGTTTACTACAGCTGGTGTGATGGGGTTTCATTCTGATTTTAAGCAACTGAATAGTCTCATAAAATAATTTTTCATATCTTATATCAAGTCATGAATGTGTGAGAAACAAAGGCAGTACAAATGTTTAATTTTCAAAGAAAAATTAATTAAAAAAAGCAATTCTTTAGTAACTATGGTTACATATGAGACATGAGGAGGAAAAGCAATTCTCTTCTCTAGATTTCACTCCATGTGAAAAAATTCTGAAAAGCTTATTAAAAGATTGTCTTTTGAAGTATGTCGTTATTCTCTCCCCTGAAGATATATAGATCCAAATTCAACAGGAAAAGCTACACAATTTATTTAAGGAAAGAAAAAAATACTAAAAAGTTAAAATGAGACTTTTCTCTCAATCAAAAGTTCATTTGAGTACAGATGAAATCCCAGGAGGTCACTGATGTGGTCTAGAGAATATATTTGTCTGGCTTCTAAATATTATAACAATTTCAACAAACACTTAACAAAAAAAATATGGCAAGCTTTTTCAAGCCCTGCTAGATGTGTTAAAAAAAAAAAAAAAAAAAAAAACAAGTCAAAGTCTCATTGCATTGTTTCATTTATCTGGACTCTAACAAGAATGTCTTTCCTGGACATTATGTGAAGCTGACTCAGCAAATATGGAGTTAAGAGCTAAAAAAAAAAAAAAAACCCCGCTGCCATTGAGTCGATTCCGACTCATATTGACGCTATAGGACAGAGTAGAACTGCCCCAAAGGGTTTTCAAGGAGGACCTGGTAGATTTGAACACAGAGCTTTTGGTTAGCAGCTATAGCTCTTAACCACTACGCCACCAGGGTTTCCAAAGAGCTAATGCCTGAGAAGTTATATTGGAGCATTTAAACGTCTCAAAGTAAACTTCAAGGAACTCAAGAAGTGGGCAGAAACTTTGTTGTTGCTGTTAGCTGCCAATGAGTCAGCCCCCAACTCTTGGCGACCCCATGCACCATAGAATGGATCACTGCCCAGTCCTGTACCATCATCATGATTAGCTGCAGAAACTAGGCAGCAGTTACTTTTGCTAGAGTCAGGTTAAATATCTGAATCAAAAATGTCAACAGTATTATCATTTTTAAAATAACTGTAATTTTAAATTAGCTAATAAAATATGATTGTGTATGGAAATGGTTTTCTTTCTGCTTCTCTTAAGAGTACAGAGAAAGAAAGACTAATTTACAAACCTTTGTATGTTTCTATTTAGTAACATCTTGAATGACTGCTTTGAATACTACCAAATGCTGCTTGCACTAATTTACTTGAGCCCACTCACATAGCTGGAATTAAGGGTTCTTGATGTATAAACTTAAAAAAACCAAAAAACATGCAAATAAATACCTTTCTTTGGACCAATTCACCTTGAGCTTCAAGTTATATTATGCACAGTAAAACCAAAAACCAAACCAGCTTCCACTGAGTCAATTTCAACTCATGGCGGCCCCATGTGCATGTGTCAGAGTAGAACTATGCTCCATAAGGTTTTCAATAGCTGATTTTTTTGAAGGCAGATCATCAGGGCTTTCTTTCAAGTGCCTCTGGGTGGAGTTGAACTGCCAGCCTTTCAGTTAGTGGTCATGCGCTGTCACTGTTCGCATGCACCACCCAGGGACTCATTATGCATCTTAGCAGTAGCTGTATTATGCATTTCCCTTTCCCCTGGAACCATTTGAGAGCATTTAAGTGCAAGGTTATATTCTGACCTTGTTTTGCTGAACAGGACCCTTCAGATGTTACTGGGAAAAACAGTTGGGATCAAGAGAGCTCTGCAATATACTGGAGAACTTTCAGCCCATCCCTTATACGATATTACTTCACTGAGCATGACCATGTGATGTTCCCAATGTGACAGAGTTCATTAAAAATGAAAGGCATGCTGTCTAAATTGCCTATCTGTATTTCCTCAAGGGGGGCAGGCAGGGATTAGGTCCTGAAATAATGTAAAAGGAATCTGCCAGAACATCTAGATGTTCAAGCAGGCATCTATTGCATACTGCAGTAAATTGTTAAGCTTATGCCACTTACTTTAACTGTATAATGTAAGTGGTCTGAAGGTAAGGTACCTGGCTGTCAAAGGTTATTGGAATGAAAAGTCTCAAACAATTACAAAATTACATCACTTCTTAGAAATCACTTTAGAACAACTCAAAAAAAAAAACAAAAACTTATAGCTACGGCGAGCTAGTGAAGAATACAGATGGCGAAGCCTTTTTCCTTACAGAAAATGAAAATGAGTACAAATATTTTACCTTGGTTTTTGCATTGACATTTGCTCCCTGCTTCAGAAGAAAGTTGACCATTTTCACATTTCCATAGTGACAAGCCACAATTAAAGGAGTGTAACCAAGCTGTAACAACAACAAAAAACCATATACACAAATAAACAAACGAGGCAGAAACTTTACCACTTTAGTGGTTAATACTCAACGGGGGAAGGTTTAGATAGAATTTCAGCTATGGTTGGTTGGATGGGTAGAAATCCAATTTGACTGTACAAGTATTATTTAGCATATAATACATGCATCCCGTGGATACAACTATGTATATGAACAGATATGTAACCACAAGGAATTTAATACTAGCAAGGATGATGAGACGTGGGTGACTTAATCTGACAAAGAACTAAGAGAGAGGAAGAAATAATATGATCTGAAAGAGAGGCAGACTCTGGTAGGACAATCAAGAGGAGATGCATGAAGGACGTAGCTAAAATGGGCTTGAAGAATGTGTAAGAATTCAATGACACAGAGAAAAGCAGGGCCTTTCAGGTCCAAGGGCATGGAGGCACGCAAGTACAGGAAGGAAACAGTAAGTCATGTGAACTAGCTGAAGCAACAAGAGAAGGTAGTCTTAAGCCTGCAAAATTGGAGTCTTTCCATGAGGGTCCTAACACCATGCTATCCATTTGGACTTGACTGTAGCCAAAAAGGAAACCCTAGTGGCATAGTGGTTAAGAGCTATGGCTGCTAACCAAAAGCTTAGCAGTTTGAATCTATCAGGCGCTCCTTGGAAACCCTATAGGGCAGTTCTACTCTGTCCTATAGGGTCGCTATGAGTTGGAATCGACTCGACGGCAACAGGTTTGGTTTTTTTTATGGTAGCCAAAAAGGAAGAGCCACTGCAGGTTTGCAAGCAGGCGAGGGTCATGATTAGGCTAAGCTTCAGAATGGAATAAATAAGAGGTGAGACTTGGATTTGGGGTGACGTAAGCAGAGGCTACTGGGAATCCTCCAAGTCAGTACCCGCCACGACACTGACAGTAATTTGCTTTACCTTTGTATGAGCATCTTGGTCAGCCCCATGCTTGGTGAGTATATCAGCAACATTCACTTTATCTTCCTGGGCTGCAAGGTGTAAGGATGTGAGTCCGCTCTATAGAAAGAATGGAAGCAGATAGATATATTTGAAGAAGAAAATAGATTCCATCTTCTATAATATCATGTCTTGAAATAATCCTAGAAAACTCATAGCCCCATTCCACAAACTGCACTTTTTGATATCTAAGACAAACACACTAAGTTAATATGACACTTCAGCCAAGATACACTCTCTAAGTTAATCAACACTTTCAGTAATTTTCTGTAATGGGTACTTACATTACAACGTGAGACTTTAAAATAACTCAGCTAATAAGATTTAAACAACATTCTTTTCAAACCATCTGGGTCTTCTACTGAATGCATTTATTCATTTAAATAATTGATAACTCAACTACTACTTCTACCTTATAGCCATAGGAATAATCTATACTTTCATCAACAAAATATCACATCAATGTAAGTAATGCACAGTGTTACGGGAAATGAGTTCAGAATAATTTTCTTCAGTACTCAAAGATAGTATACTATTCTGTAGACTTCTCTAGATGTTAAATAAAAAGTAACCTCATCATTTATGTAGCCCCATAAACCATTTTGTTTGTTTCTATGTAAAATGTCATATATACGTTGAAAAAATATTTTGTTTAATTGAATACCCAATTAAAGAATAGTTAAAAATTAGTAAAAGATGAAGGAATGGAGAAAGGAGGGAAAAGAAGGCATTTATTCCATCAGTACCACAATCTGGCAAACTCATGACATGGCACGTAGCTTCCTTCAAGCAAAATTGAGACTTAAAGAGTATCTTTAACCTAAATCATTCATTTGTGTAACAGATATTTTTTGATTATCTTTTCATGCCAGTGTCCTCGGAATTTGGAATACAGCAGTGAACAAAAGGTACTTCCCTTTATACCATATGTTTCCTTTCCCCACTCACTATTACTCAATTACCTAGTGTATTCCTCTTCCTGTACTGACTGCAGCTGTAACCTGAGGTCACTACCTGAGCTTACATATGTTTTCCTCAAATTTATACCCAATTAAAATCCACCAACCCTGTTGGCCACTGCTTTGCAGCACAGCTCTCCTGCCTTCGTGGTTAGCTTGAAAAAGCTAAGCCATGTTCTTCAAAATTCATGGTCTCCATCCATAGTGCTGCTTCTAGAAACCAACAAGTGTTCTGACGCTTAAAAATGTAAGTTACGCTGATCTACAGAGAAAAAAATGTTCTATACTAGAGAGGAGGATTTTTACTTGAGGGCCTAAGGCTTTTTAATTCGTACAGCTCGGGTGATCTCCGCTTTGGATTTCATAAACTATTAGGGAGAAATATAAAACGTGTACTTTTGCATTAATATTTTGTCATCGCTTCTGAACAAATACTAAGTCACCCTAAACTAGGAACAGTCTCAATATTGGGACAAAAAGGTGGACTCGTCTTCTTCTTAGTTTTCTCCATATTGAAAGAGCAAACATATAAATATCTTTCTTCACAGACAGAGTCTGTTTAAATGTTATTGTGCTGATTACCAAATACTCATCAAATATCTGGAAGACATTTTTAATGGCATTTCAAATGTAAGTGCTGTTTTCTACTCTATTTTCAGAATGGATTTTCTAGAAAAATAAGACTGTAAACTCATAAGCAGTGTGAAAATCCTCTACAATTTATTATGGCACCCCTTGCATACTAGAATCATATTATGTAATCCTTTCCAGTAAATCAGAAAATAGAACATGTTGAAGGGGTTCTTCTCAGAAAAGTAATTTATTTCCTGGTGGACTCTATAATAGATTTTATTTTATTATTACACAGTGATTGGATAAGGAATAATATAGTCTCTATATTACAGTTCTTACTGAGAAACAATCATTTGGAGAATACAAGGTTATTCATCTCAGTTGGTCTCACAAAAAATAAAAAAGATCATATTTCCTTTTTAAAAACATGAGAAAACTTATTTTCAGTTTTGTTTCTTACCTGAGCTACCTTCACAACTGAATTATTATAATACTAACCAAAAGGGAAGGTTTTATGTATATGTGTGTGTGTTTTAATTTTATTGTGGTAAAATATATATAACAAAAAAATTTCCATTTTAACCATTTTTAAATGCACTATTCAGTGACATTAATTATATTCACTATATTGCGCAATCATCACCTCTATCTCCAAGAGTTCTCATCACCCCAAACAGAAACTCAGTATCCCTTAAACAACAGCTCCTCCTCTCTCCCCAGGGAAGTTTGTATTTTATATATAGCATCTATATGTTCTATTATTTTCAGATATATCTAAACATATTTTCTTAAAGTTCTACTCTAATGACAAATACATCCTGCCTTTTGTCTTCAGGATACCTCCCAAATCTAATACTGAATCATTGTTATAAAGATAATGTAATTACTTTGTGATCTAAATTGAATATTTTCCTAATTGCTGAGTTTGCAAAGTCAAAAATACCCATTCCATATTTGCTGACTGACTGCTAAAACTCTCTTAAAGGAAGTAACATGTGTAGAAGAATAGCAGTAGGGAGGACATAGAGAACTGATTCTAAATATGTATGTATCATTTTTATGAAGTAAAAATAACACCATCAGAAACGTTGCCCAGTGAGCTTCATGAAATGTCCAGAATTTTCATCCTACTCAAAATTATGCTTGATTTATGGATTTCTTCGTTTATTTTCAAACGAAGATTTATTTACTTTCAAAGAAAGTAAACACTTGAATGCCCCTTCACATACCAGTACGAAATAAATATTCTACCGTTGGTTTCACGGTCAGCATATCTCCAGTTGGGTAAAGGAACACCTGAACGGCATGATTTCAATGGCCACAAGGAAGTTCATGCCCCAAACTTTCATAACTGGCTAATACACTGAATTCTACCATCAAGCTTCACCACGTTCATTCCTGTTAAAATGCAAATATCTTTTGGAAAGCTAACTCTATAATTCGTTCTGTCCACATTTTTAAAAAGGATCTTTGAGGACTTTTGATAGAGGACAGAGAAGTGCATAAGGGCAAGAGAGGTACTGGAATACCTTAGAGTGACAAAGACATAGAGAAGAACTCTGGAGGCACTTAAGACAACCTGCCTGTTTAACAGAACTTTCCAAAGAATACATGCTACCTAATCTATTTACAAACATTATTAAAACCAATTTGCAATTGATTCTTCCTAAAAGAACCGATTAACTCAACAGTGAGCATATACAATAGTGAGCGTTTGTATATTTGTGGAAAATCCTAAGAAATGTTATTTTCACTAAATCCATGCCACATGTTACAAAAGCATTAAGAGAGCTAAATGATTAATTACCTTATAAACATAGCCTCCAATTTTTTGGTTTCTCAGCAGTTGGCTCCAGTAGGGATATAAATATGTATGTGTATATATATAAAGAGACATACACTTGTAAAAATTTAAGTGTTCATATATTTCAATAATATGTTTTTTCACTATCTCCCTGTCACTCTATTACAGTTTAGTATGGTGGTTGCTAAAGCCCAGCCTGTAGAAAAAGGCTGAAATAACTGAGGTATTTATTAAGAACACAGATTCTCTACCCCTTCCCCCCCTACCACCAAACTAGGGGATTATGGTTATGTAGGGCTGAAGGTGGCTCAGGAATCTCTATTTTACCAACTTCTCTGCCTCTCATCAGGTGTCTCTGATGCTCAGACAGATTAGAAAATGACCAGGGTGGTGGACATAAGCCTGCCAACTTAGAATGGGCCCAACTCCAGATAGACCCCTCATCTCTCTCTCCAGAATTTAGAAGTAAGATCAGCAGGTACGAGGTCAGTCTGGGCTGACTGTTTGGACCACAGTGGTAGCTATGGAGTAGTCTCTTCTGCCAAATGCACAGAGAAGCAGACAGAGAAGATACATAGAGAAAATTCAATGAAATTGACTAGCAGAGAAAAATCAAAATGTAAAAATGTAATGACATAAGCAGAGAGTCTATAAAGGTGGCCCCCTTGATTCCTTAAGGTTTTCCAGTCCTCATAAGACTTGATTCCCTTCCCGTCCTTCGGTTCTAGAAGATATCCCTGTTTCCTTTTATACCTTGCCCCTTTTTGTTCCAAGTTATCTTTGACTGGTTTCTAGTTACATTAATCCAAAAGCCTCTTGACTGAAACAAGAGGCAAGAACACAGCACCTTGGTTGCCGTGTGGATATTGGCTCCCTTATCCAGAAGCAAGGTGACCATATCGGTGTGCCCCTCCTGTGAGGCCAGATGAAGTGGAGTTACTCCTTGTTTTGTCACAATGTTAGTCTCTGCTCCATAGTTCAGGAGTGTGGAAGCTATCTGCATTTGATTCTTCTTGGCAGCAATATGTAAAGGAGTATAGCCATTCTAAAACAACAACAACAACAAAAAAAAAAGATATTGTAAGTTTAGCAATTGTCCCAATATAAATCTCTGAAGGAAATAAGAATCTCTATCCAAAACACAAATTCAAAATGAGCTTATAGTTAATCCAAACAGTTACCCATCACAGGTTTCCATCCATCAACAGGTTTCGATCCAAGCCTTTTCAATCAATGTATGTCACAAGGCATCCCATTCTACTGTAAGACACATATAGGTACACAGTGCCCCAAAGCAAAAAATTCCCTTCTTATAATACTGGTTCTTCCATTAAGAGCAACATAAAATTAAGATAGGTTCCTCTTCTACATAACTGACCTTTAAATACCTCAAGGTAGTTTTCATATCCTTTTTAAGTCTTTTTGTTTCCATGCTAAACTTCCCCTTGCCCCTTCTAGAAATACTATTTCTAGTCCTCTCAACATTACGATGACCTGTTTTGGCCTGATCTTACTTTGTCTGTCTAGCTTGAATTGTGCTACCCAGAACTGAAAGCCCTTCCTCAGCTATGGTTTAATGGTACAGAATACAACTGATTATTTCTTTCACGATCTTGTTATAATACTCCCACTAACATGCTTCTGATTAGACTAATACTTTTCACTCATTCAAGAAATATTTACTGAGTCACCAACATATGCAAGGCAGTGTACTAGGTATGGGAATACAAAAGTGAACTAATCAGACACAATCCTTGTCATTAAGGAGTTACGTTCTAACGGAAGAGATATTCAACAATAAAGTTGGCTCGTATTAATCTTTGTTCAGTTGAAATCTTAGATCTCCCCATCTTATCTACAACCTACTACCTCAAAAGTAGAAATATAAGGCAACTTGTTTTATGTGGAAATTTACGGAAAGGACCAGGGTAACTCATACTTTATATACAAGACTCAAATCTTAAACTCCATATTTAATAGAAAAAAAAAGTAAAGAAAAAAAAAACCCTCTGAAACAAGGAAGTCTGGAACCTATGTTAGCTTTTCTCTGTAAGATCGTGTGGAATTTCCCATGAAAAAATGTATAATAAAAATTAAAAACCGTGCCTTTGCCATTAAACGTGCATGTTGAAGGGAAAGACGGCATAATGATCAACTGTTCTGTGAGAGAGGTATTTTAAGGAAACACAATTTCATTAAATCTAACTGCAACGTGTACTAAAAAATAAAAGGCAGTTGTAAGATACTGAATGTCGTTATGTGCTATCATCAAATCTTGATCCTCAAATGGTCTTACATTATCTATCTACTTCATGCACATTTCTCCAAACAAAAATAAACACCCTTCATCTCAGATAAATGATACTTCACTTTGACTTTCGTAATGAAGGAAATCCAGCAGCAATCCTTGTGTTCTGGTCATAGGTCTCAGATGCTCCAGGTGCTCTAGAATATCACACTTGGAGACCACAGGCTCTACTGAATAGAGAGGTACACAGACTTTTGTGGAACCTATAGGTGTAGGCATGTTCTTTTGTGCTACAATGTGTTTTCTCCAGCCACAGTCTTCCCTCATTCCTGTAGCAAAACTCTACCAAGGTTAAGTAAAGGATCAGAACATTTGCTAATGAGATTGAAGTAGAGCAAGACAGATGTTTTACGAAAATAACATAAGAAGTAATCAAAGAGGGTGTCAATTGGGCAATATAAGAGGTCTGATTGTTCTATAAATACTCAACCTGCAAGATAATGGAGTTCTCCAACCCCATTTAAAGCAGAATTTTTGGAACCAAATAACCGACACTGAAGACTAGGAGAAAGTCTGGGCTCAAGGAGTCAATGGAGTGTAGGAGCAGGGGTGATGGAGAGAGAGAAAGGGTAGAGAACAGAAAGAGTTAAAAGCGGAGATGGATGGTGGTGTGGCTCAAGAGCTAAAGGACCTGTGTTTATTGACAGGCAGGAGCAGATGAGTGGAAGATACTAGAGGAGGCTCCTCAGAGCACCCACCCAATTGAGGACTCGGGAGTGGAGGATTTTGTTTCCCAGTCTTCTGGACTTGGAGTATGTGTGCCTAACAGTAAGGATTATAACACCATAGAGGGTAGAGGTGATCAAGTCTACATTTGTCTCTTTAGGAAAACCATACAGATTATTTTAAACTTTTCACATAGATCTTGTTTTAAGTATTTCTTTTGTACTTACTAGTTTTTTCAGCAACCTTATCATACACATACACACACACACGAAATAGAATGCATAAAGATCAATAACCTAGGCATCAGTGAGCTGAAATGGACTGGTACTGGCCATTTTGAATCAGACAACCATACAGTGTAGTATGCTGGGAATGACAAATTAAAGAGGAATGGCATCACATGTATCGTCCAAAAGAACATTTCAAGATCTATCCTGAAGTACAATGCTGTCAGTGACAGGATAATATCCATTATGCCTAGAAGGAAGACTTAACTATATTAACTATATGACTATTATTCAAATTTATGAACCAACCATTAATACCAAAGAAGGATCAGTAGTTGGAAAATATGGCCTTGGTGACAGAAATGACACTGGAGATCGTATGATAGAATTTTGCAAGACCAACGACTTCTCCATTGCAAATACCATTTCTTCAACAACATAAACAGCGACTATACACATGGACCTTGCCAGATGGAAAACACAGGAATCAGATCGACTACATCTGTGGAAAGAGACGATGGAAAAACTCAATATCAGTCAGAACAAGCCCAGGGGCCAACTGCCGAAGAGATCATCAATTGCTCGTATGCAAGTTCAAGCTGAAGCTGAAGAAAATTAAAACAAGTCCACAAGAGCCAAAGTACAACCTTGAGTATATCCCACCTGAATTTAGAGACTATCTCAAGAATAAATTCGATGCACTGAACACTAATGACCAAACTAGATGAGCTGTGGAATGACACCAAGGACATCATACATGAAGAAAACAAAAGGTCATTAAAAAGGCAAGAAAGAAAGAAAAGACCAAAATGGATATCAGAAGAGACTCTGAAACTTGCTCTTGTTCTATCAAGTAGCTAAAGCAAAAGAAGAAATGATAAAGTAAAAAAGCCGAACAGAAGATTTCAAAGGGTGGCTCAAGTAGACAAAGTAAAGTATTATAATGCAATGTGCAAAGACTCGGAGTTAGAAAATCAAAACAGAAGAACATGCTCAGCTTTTCTCAAGCTGAAAGAACCGAAGAAAAATTCAAGCCTCAAGTTGTAATATTGAAGGATTCTCTGGTCAAAACACTGAACGATGCAGGAAGCATCAAAAAAAAAAAAAAAAGGAAGGAATACACAGAGTCACTGTACGAAAAAGAATTGGTCAATGTTCAACCATTTCAGGAGGTAGCATATGATCAAGAACAATGGTACTGAAGGAAGAAGTTCAAGCTGCACTGAAGACATTAGTGAAAAACAAGGCTCCAGGAACTGATGGAATACGATTTTAGATGTTTCAATAAATGGATGTAACGCCGGAAGCATTCACTCATCTATGCCAAGAAATTTGGAAGACAGCTACCTGGCCAACCGGCTGGAAGAGATCCCTATTTGTGCTCATTCCAAACAAAGGTGATCCAACAGAATGAGGAAATCATTGAACAATATCATTAATATCACACTCAAGTAAAATTTTGCTGAAGATAATTCAAAAACTCTTGCAGCAACAGAGTGTCCTGGACAGAGTGGGAGAAAATTGTAGAACAAAAATTAAATTCACAAAAATGGACCACACTTACCAGTCAGACAGAGACTGGAGGAACCCCTGAGATTAAGACATCCTTCTGACCTGGAACTGAAGATATTCCCAGAGACCACCTCCCAGCCAAATAATAGACAAGCACATAAGATAAACAATAATACCCGAGAGGAATGCACTCCTTAGAACAATCAATATACAAGATCAAAAGGGCATTAATTGTCCAAAAGCAAAGATGAGAAGGCAGGAAGGGGTAGAAAATCAGGATAAGAGAAAATGGGGAACCCAGAGTGGAAATGGGGAGAGCGCTGAGACATTGTGGGGAATGAAACCAAGGTCATGAGACACTTCATGTACAAACTATCGATTGGGAAACTAACTCGCTTTGTAAACTTTCATCTAATGCAAAAAAAAAAAAAATTTGGAGCAGTACATTGACAGAAAACTGCTGGAAATTCAAGTTGGATTCAGAAAAGGATGTGGAATGAGGGATATCATTGCTGGTGTCAGATGGACCTTGACTGAAAGCAGAGAATACCAGAAAGATGTTTACCTGTATTGTACTGACTATGAAAAGGCATTTGCTGTGTGGATCATAACAAATTATGGAAAACATTTTGCAGAATGGAATTCCAGAACACTTAGTTGTGCTCATGAGAAACCTGTAAATAGACCAAGAAGCAGTTTTTCAAACAGAACAAGGGGATACTGCATGGCTGAAAATCAGGAAAGGTGTGCATCAAAGTTGTATCCTTTCACCATATGTACCCAATTTGTATACCGAACAAATAATCCAAGAAGCTGGACTACATGAAGAAGAACTTGGCATCAGAACTGGAAAAAGACTTATTAACCACCTGCAATATACAGATGACACAGCGTTGCTTGCTGAAAGCGAAGAGGACTTGAAGCACTTACTGATGAAGATCAAAGACAACATCCTTTAGTGTAGATTACATCTCAACGTAAAAACAAAAATCCTCACAACTGGCCCAGTATGCAATATCATGGTAAATGGAGAAAAGACTGACGTTGTCAAGGATTTCATTTTAATTGAATCCACAATTAACACCCATGAAAGCAGCAGTCAAGAAATCAAACGACACATTGTATTGGGCAAATCTGCTGCAAAAGATCTCTTTAGTATTAAATAGCAAAGATGTCACTTTGAGGACTAAGGTGTGACTGACCCAAGCCATCACATTTTCAATCACCTTATATGCATACGAAAGTGGGACAATGAATAAGGAAGACCAAAGAAGAATTGATACCTTTGAATTATGGTGTTTGCAAAGAATAGTGAATATACCACAGGCTGCCAGAAGACCAAATAAATCTGTCCTGGAAGAAGTACAGCCAGAATGTTCTTCAGAAGTGAGAATGTAGAGACTTTGTCTCATGTGCTTTGGACATGTTATCAGGAGGGACCAGTCCTTGGAGAAAGACATTATGCATGGTAAACTAGAGGGTCAGTGAAAATGAGGAAGACCCTCAACAAGATGGATTGACACAGTGGCTGCAACAATGAGCTCAAACATAGCAATGATTTTGAGGATCGTAAAGGACCAGGCTGTGTTTCGTTCTGTTGTACACGGGGTCGTTATGAGTCAAATCTGATTTGATGGTACCTACCACCACCAACGACAACACACACACACACGCACACACACACACACACACATTCTGTCTATATATACACACACACATCATATAAATATATATTTTCTGTCTATATATATATTTTTTTCTCTCTATCAACTAGATCGACAGTAATTTGTGTGCGAAGAGATGCGGCAGGTGTTTTACTGTTCTACCTCTCACCAAGTAAGTGCCTACAATTCTTTCTTTGCATATAGTGAGAGCTCAATAAAACTGTATTGAGTATTACTGCTGTTTTTCATATTTATGTGGAGAACGGTCAGCCTGGAAAGTTAGTGGAAAAAAAATTACCAGCAGGTTAAGCAAGCAGGTTTTTCATTCTATTAAAATAATCGCTCAATCTTCATTATTTCACCCAAATTTATCGAGAACCCACATAATACTGAATTAGACACTTGAGGAATATGCAAATGAACAGACATAAAATAAACTAAATGCACAATTGATGAGATTCTTCAGAGAAGGGCATAAAGGAATAATAATGATACATGTAATTATAAAAAATTACTCCCCTCTTTTGACATTTTAAATATTTTATTGTAAGGTATTTATTGGCGTCAATAAGCTGAGTTACTTTGAGGTGATTATTTTAAGGTGTTTGCATTTTGTTGTTTTTATAACAAAAGTAACTCAAGGTCATTGAGGAAATAAAAGTATAAACGTTGCTGTTAGGTGCCGTCGAGTCGTTTCTGACTCATAACAACCCTACAGAACAAAGCAGAACTGCCCCATAGGGTTTCCAAGGAGCAGCTGGTGGATTCAAACTGCCAACATTTTGGTTAGCAGCTGAGCTCTTAACCACTACACCACCAGGGCTCCGAAAAGAATAAATACAGATTGCAAAAAAGATAATGAAATAAAATTATCCATAGTCTACCACGAATAATTAGTATTAACATTCTGGGGCATACCCTTTTAGACTCTTATCTATATGCATATGTATATATATTTATAAATCATATATACACTTATTATA
>NW_004444086.1:2563298-2632024 GCF_000243295.1 Trichechus manatus latirostris
ACATACACAATAGAAATACTTTTATATATAGTATTTCATTTTATTATATATGTATAATTTAAATAGACATGAGTATATCTATGTACATATTTCTGGAACAGAAGTAGAATGGTTTTCTTTTCACTGCTTTGGGATACAGTGGTACACAGTGGTTAAGAGTGCTGGCTGTAAAGTAAGATGCCTGAGGTCAAATCCTAGCTCTACCACATATAGTCATGTGACTTTAGACAAATAAATTAACCTATTTCAACCTCAGTTTTTCACCTGTAAAACGGGAGTGACAATAATACCATTTCATGGGATTACTGTGAGATTAAATGAGATATTTCATGTAAAGAGCTTGACATATTGTTTCCCAGATGAATAGTTGTTTTTACTGCTGTTGTTGTTATGATGTCACTAGTATAGCATACTTTCCCATCACAATAAATATTTTTTATTAAAAAAGAGCCATAAAATTACCAACAAGAGTTTTCAGATTAATTACTCTCTACATTGTCATACGTTTGACAGAAAGATGAAGAAAGACACTGACCCAAGTGATGAAAATGCATTATTCCATACAGCAGTGATCCATAATGTTCACCCCTTACACAGCCTAATGAAAGATATTGGCCATTTCTCCAAAGAAATGCTCATATTCACATGCAAATCCCAGGTCTATAGTTGGCTTTAGTGACTCCCTGAAATACTCACGTTTTGCTGAGCATGTGAGTATGGGCCTCATCGTCAAGTTAAGAATTCCTTAAATACAGGCCTTCATTAAGCCTTTTTCTATGAACTATAAATACGGGAAACTACTTACACTGGCTGTTAATTTTCCCATGGGATAGGAATACTGCATTTTCATCGTGACTCCTTAAATTTTAGACACTTTTAAATAGGTCACCTCATTTGAAAATTTGCAGATGAGAGCATCGGCCATGTCTTATCTGTGTTTATATCCCCAGAACCTACTGGAGAGTCTGATATATTCTCAATATGTTTGCTGAAGGAATGAATGAATGAAATGTGTAACAGTGGCTTTATGCATTATGTGACTTTCACTTATGTTTTCAGTATAATAAGGGGGCAAGTGAATGGTGGAAAATCCCCTGTCCACAGGTACAAGTCTTAATTACAGCTGTTTTAAAGTTTGATGCTAGACCTACACCAAAAAGGCATTCCTGGGCTAGGGATTTAGAAGGATATATGCAACAATTAACACAGATGAAACATTTAAAAGACAGAGCAACACACTCTTGTGTATAGCACGATGAAACTTTCAAAACCTTGAAGGAATGAGTGTCCAAAGGCAGATGTTATGGCACAGCATTCAGTTTATAGGTGAGAAAAAAAACTTGTGCTGCCTTTATTGTGTTTCATTTCTCAAAATTCAGACTTCAGTCTCTAAAACGCTAAACCTTGGCAATTAGGTTAATCTCCGCTGGCTGATGGGCACATCCCCCTTTATATTTGCTGACTGTAAAAATCTTAAAAGCCCATATGAAAACAACTGGTAGGAAAAAAAAAATTACAAAAGGTGTCAATACCAAAAGTTACTGTGACTAGGGTTAGTTGCAGTTATATCATACCATGTGTCTTAAAAACAATTCCCACGTGCTTTCAGATTATGGTTACATCCTACGTCTATAAATCCTTTTCTGTAGTCCTCACCTTGGCAGTGGCATGAGGGGAAGCACCCTTCTCCAGTAACAGCAGCGCCACCTTCTGGTTGTCATAATGAGCGGCAACATGGAGCGGGGTAAGGCCGTTCTGTAAAGGGTGTGTTTAAGTTTCAGCATTAATAAATTAGTGCTAGCCGCCCTAAGGCTACCAGGATGCGTGGAAACTGAAATTGATTAAACCCATGTTAATAAATTAACTAATTAATAAGGTCAACAGAAAAAAAAAGAATGAAAATAAACCAATACCTAATAATTTTTATATTAGAAATTTAAAACTGAAAATGACTGGCTGAGCTTTCAATTAGTAAAATCCATCTCGTAGTAGTCAAGTATGCCAAGTGATGTTCACTATAAATAAAAATCTAAAATGCTATGTAAGAATTACTACATTACATTGCATCGAGAGAAATTCCAGGCCCTGTTTTGAGAAGAACAAGGCTCGAGGCACAGTCTAAATGCCTCTGAATCTGCGTGTACATGGACAAATCACAGACATCTCCACCATGTCAATCTGCCATAGTTCTATCAGCTGCACTCATATTCCGTTTAGAAGAGTGAAAAAAATATCATTAAACACATCCAGATCTCCAAATCTTCAAACTCGACAGACTTATGTAACTTAAATATATTACAGAGATTTTACCTTCCCTGCAGAATCTGCGGCAGCGCGGCGTTGCAAGAGTAGTTTTGCCACATCCAGGCTTCCATACTTGGCTGCTACATGTAGTGGAGTAAAACCCTTCTGAAAATGAGGAGAATAGAAGTGAAATTTCGTATTTCTTTTAGTGACTGCCTAAATAAAATTGTTTTTATTTGTTAACATATTAAGTTAACCGTGTTGATTCTCCATATGGGAAAAACACCGGTAGCATTAAATCTGTTAGCAGCAAACAAGGAGTAGGAAAAAGAATGAAGTTTAACATAAAAAAGTTTGGCTTGATAGACGGAACAAAAGAAATTTTATTTGAGGATTTGGAGACTGAAACGCGACTTTATAGGTCTGGAATTTATAAAAGCCACTGGTGTCAGTAAACTGACTCTGATTTGTGTGTGGAAAGACAAAAAGCCTTTTTCTTGCTTCTTAATAAGATTGAGACAACAGCTGCGTTTTCGCCAGTCCGCCATCCTTTTTATAACACCCGAATTCAGAATTTCTTCATTTAAATTTTAAGATATTTTGGCAGCCACGGTTTTAAAAAAAATTGTCTGCCAATCAGTTGATTTGTATTTTCTGCAGAAATGGCAAGATAAAGTCTCCAGAAGAAAAAATGTTCACCATTAGAAAGCACTTCTTACACTGGCTATTGTCCCCTTTCCCAGAAGACCCACACTGTTTAACAGACCAATTCCTTTGGTAAAATACACTCTACTTCTGGCAAGACGTTAGGCTGATTAACCCCAGACTTTTGAACACACTGAAGCTTTAAAGCATTTTTAAAAGACCACTATCCTACACATGTTTGTATGTACACATTCAATGTCTTGTGTATCTAACAAATAGCCACTCTCTGTAACTAGCAATATGTTGCAAACAGATAAATCCATGGACTCAGATCTAGAGGATGGCACAGTTCCTACATGATGATTTCAAAACCATCTTCTTGGCCAGACACTTTAACCACATGCTTTTCTGGCACAACAGTGGGAGAATTTTAAAGCTGACCAGGGCCTGTAAACATATCCAGAAAATATACTTGGAAGGTGCTATAATGTATGGCTTGTCCTCAAGACCATTTAAGCACTCATTATAAATACAGAGTATCCCCCAAGAAGCAATATTACCCCATCACAATGTCATCAGACAATTGTTAACTTAAGATGCTGTTTTCTATTTGCTTATTTTTGAACATTTGGTACTAATAAGTCCTTGGGGGAGAGTGAATATTCCAGTTTTTTTCCAAGTGTGGGGCAAATGTAGGAAGTATTTCCTTCTTCTTGCGTTAGTCCATATAAACCAACGCTTGTAGTTACAGCTATTCCTCCTCCACCCAGCGCATACACTGACTGAGGTGACATTTGGGATGTGAAGTATCTTTCTTTGAGACAAACCATATGCTGAGGAAGAAAAACTAAATTCCTTATCCATGAAGTCCTGCTGGAATAGTGACCCAGCCCCTTTATAAATTTGAAAACTCTTATTAGTCAAAATTACATAGAATCTTTACCGAATGAAGGATCACAAAATAGAGGTTAGAAAGCATTTCTTGAGTCATATATCTCCCTTCTTCCCCTGTGTTAATCTCATCAGGACTTCATGTACCCTCTGATACTTATAAACACTTAAATAGCTTTAATGAGCATGAGTCAATTATTGTGCAGATCTCCAATCAGTTCCACTGTTGCACAGCCCTGTTTAGTATGTTTCTTCTATTTTACTGCCCTAATTTACTATGGCTTTAGATAAATTTTTTAAATCCTAAAAATCTTTGGAAGATAAGAGACTGATTTATTCTCTAGTTCTGTGTCTCTTATTTCATTTATCACCTTGATCTGATAGTGTAATCACTCAGACTCTATTGGGTCATTATTCTTATTACTGTAATGCGTTTATTATTTAGTTTTTGATTTTTTAAAAAAATCTCTTAAACTCTTTGGATTTTCAGAATTTAAATAATTACCGATGTTAATATTAAACTTTTTTTTTTTTTTACAGCCATAAGCAACCAGATAAGCCATAACAGCTAGATTGAAACACTAGCTCAGATCGTGCTTGCCCACTTCCTTCTCCCCTGAATGCAGTATTTATGCCTATTTATTATGGGCAAATTGAAACTGTCTATTAATCCTAATCACTGTTCTGTTTATGGGATTTTACCCTGCAACAAATTCACTTCTTCTAGGCTTTAACTTGTCTTATTTTCCTACCGTTCTGCACTAGCCCAATTTCTTTTGCTCCAACGAGCTGAATGTGCTCATGTTTCATTCTAAGTCACCTCCAAATAATAAATTTCAAATTACTCTGCTCTATTATGAAGCTTTGAACAAAAGTAAAACTGAGGCTGGTGAATATTCTCTTTAGATGACAACCACAACTAAAAAGTGTGATTCTCTAGCCAGCTCTGTTAAAACACTGTAAAAATGCAGGCAAAAGTGTAGCTGGTAGAGTAAAGATTAGAGATCAGAATGGCAACGGAAATGCCAAACAGGTGATGGCTAATACCAAGGTTGAGTAAAGGCAAAATTAAGGGAACGTCTAGATAGGACTACAATTCTCAGCAAATATAGTATTGCCAATCTAATGCAGTATTCTCTTCCTCATCAGCAATATCACTTCAATGATTTCGGGGATCTTTTTTTTTTTTTTGCCTCTTGGGAATACATTATAGATTTTATAATGGTAAGAGAAGAGAAAGTAGCCCTTGTCTTAAGGAAATGCATTTTGGTTTAAGTACTGAATACATGTACTAGAAACAACATTGATACTAGTTAGTAGAATGAAATCCACTGTTCTTTACTGGAGATATTATATGGAATCTTTGATCATTTAGACCATGAATCTAAAATATTCAAAGAGAAAGAAGTCAGTCAGAGGCCTAATGGATATCTACTCTTCTCATACTAGTGTAGTAGAGAAGGGCCCCGGCTTAGGAATGCTGTTGGTCCCCGTTGTCATGACGTCGTTCCTCTTACCTTGGTCGCTAAGGAGTGGGCTGCTCCTGCTTCCAAGAGGACTGATGCCACGTCTACCTGGCCCTCCCTGGCAGAGATATGCAGTGGTGTGTACCCATTTGTAGTCGCCGCATCTGGATGAGCCATGTGTTGTAGAAGCAGCTGGACAATTTCTGTCTTACCCAGGCGGGAAGCAATATGCAAAGGCGTCTGTTCCTCCTACAACTCAAGTCAAGTAAAAAGTTAGTGCCAGGACAGATGGCACTTCACTTACAAGATACTTTACTCAGATGTTTTGGGCCATCTTCCTGGAGCCTCTAGGAACCCCTACCCAAAAGGAAATTATTACTACTCTGGCCATAATTTATTTTATATTTTGTTATAGAGATGACCTGTTTGGTCGCAAAACCTCCTTTAGATTTTTTTTAAAACTATGTACCTCCACGAACTTAGTCATTGTTTTCTGGGCACCCAAAAATCTTTCTCAACTCATTAAGACTTCAGTCCTCACTTATGTTTAAATATAAACCAACACACAGATTTGAATAAGAAAGAAATCTAGTCCAGAAGTTCTAAGACCTAGATTCTTGTCTAAGAACTTTCCTTTTACTAAGAGGCAGGATTTATTCTGGGAACCATATCAAAAGAAAAAGAACCAGAGATGTTGGAAAAATTTTGTTCTTTCTCCACTCAGCAAGCCAAGGATATAAATGCTATGGATAAAGAAGATATTGTCATCTGATTTAAAAAGATGTTTCAGTAAAAGTTGCATGTGGGTCTGGGACTGGCATCAAGGGTGAAATAGAACTCTGGCAAGAAGTAAATGGGGTTAACTATTTGCCAAGTACTTTTCATTTAAAATCAGAAAGAGGATATAGTTGATATAAGAGACAGAAAGAACATGCTTGAGGAGGGTCAAGAAATCACCTGACTCTTCATGTGTATCAGGACAAATGTTTTCAGTGGTAAGGGAACCAGGACAAATCACTGTCCCTTATAGAAAGGAAATTGTGTGTAACCTTAGTGATGAAAAGAGGTGTACTTTACAATCTGCCCAAGGGCATGTCATAATAAAACTGAAAAAGAAAAAGCTGGGCCAGCTTCCAGGGCTCAGAATGAATGGAGAAAAGATATAACAGAGTGGAGATCTGTCCAAAGAAATGCAAAATCCTAAAGTTATAAGAAAAATAAAAGTTTTAAGAGCTATAAGAAGAGAGGAAATAGAATTATATGAATTTCAGGGTGCTTAAAAGAAAATAAATAATACAATTATTTGAGTAATAGTGTTATGATTTTATAAAAATGCATAATTTTAAAAATTCTTTCATGTATGACACATATTGGATCCTTGTAATAGACCTGAAAGAAAGGCATAAAATGTATTATTAGGCCATTTCTCGATAAAGAGATTAAGAGGAATTAATTAACTTCTCTAAGATTGTCCAAAGTTACTTGACTATTAAAACAAGACTTGAATTCAGGCATTTTGATTCTAAATACAATATTTACTCGCCTACACAATCTACAGAAATAGGTACAATAAAATGTCTATGAAGAAAACTCCTGGGACAAGGTGACTCTCATTGGGAAAGAAGATTGAAAACACTTTAGAAGTTACAACTTTCTCTGAAACAAAAGAGTGAGCATTTACAAATGTAAATGTACAGTAAAACAAAAAACCACAAGGAACTTGATAAAAGCTATGGTGAACATCCGTTGTTTCTAGATTTCCCTTATTGAACTTCTGCCCTACAGATTTTAAGAGAGGTAGGGTATAGTAAGTGCAATGGATTGAATTGTGTCCCCCAAAAATATGTCAACTGGGTAGGTCATGATTCCCAGTATTGTATGATTGTCTACCATTTTATCATCTGATGTGATTTCCATATGTGTCGTAAATGCTATCACTGTGATGTAATAAGATGGATTAGCAGCAGTTATATTGATGAGGTCTACAAGATTAGATAGCGTCTTAAGCCAATCTCTTTTGAGATACGAGAGACAGAAGTGAGCAGAGAGACATGGGGATCTTATACCACCAAGAAAGGAGCACTGGAAGCAGAGCGTGTACTTTGGACCCGAGGTCCCTGTGCCTGAGAAGCTCCTAGACCAAGGGAAAACTGATGACATGGACCTTCCTCCAGAGCCGACAGAGAAAGCCTTCCCCCAGAGCTGATGCCCTGAATTTGGACTTGTAGCCTACTAGACTGTGAGAGAATAAATTTGTCTTTGTTAAAGCCATGTACTTGTGGTATTTGTTATAGCAGCACTAGATGACTAAGATAGTAAGTGACACTCTAAAATGTGGTTTTAAATGAGTAAGAGGGAGAGTTGGGGTGATGACAATCCCTTAACCCATAGCTAAGAAGTTGTAATCTTTGATAGTTGGTAGCCAAGTAACCGATTAAATTGTCAACTATAGTATCTTGATTCTCAGACTATGGGCATTAAACCAAACCAAAAACCAAACCCATTGCCATCAAGTCAATTCCGACTCATGGAGACCCCATGTTACAGGTACTAGTTTTAAAAAGTTAAGAAATAAGCTGTATTGCCCACTTTCTTTAACTTTTGGTAAGTACCTATCTGAAAGCAGAAAAGCAAGATAAATTTTGCTAAGAAAATGCTTTCAATCTGTACCCAGGAATATAAGACCTTTCAAGTTTTGGGTGATTAGAATTGCAAAAGTTGAATTTTCTGTCTCAAGTTAGTTAATTCAAGTCATAGCAAAGAATTTGGGAACGTGCAAGAAATAAGATTCATGGGAAGAGCTAAAGAAATGGTAGAAGGCTGATCCCCCAGATACCTTCCAAATATCAAAGGCAATAATCTCCTCATCATAAAGCATCATTGACTGTAATACAGTCTGAATCAGGAAGTAGGTGAACCCTGCTTTATCACCACAGCTCCAAGGCAACCAAAACCATGGAGACTTGCTAAGCCCAGTCTCCTTTACCAAGAGACAGAAATATCAATGACTGGGACAAGGTTCTTCATAAAATTTCTGCTGTTAGTTACTAGCTAACAGAGTTTCCACGAACCTACTCTACTGGTAGCTAACTAAAGTTCTAAGTAAGATAAGTTTTAAGTGAGTTTAATCCTATGGGTCCTGCAACTGCTCAATCACTACAGCAAATGCCAGGCCCCTGGAACCGTGCCAACGGAATGCGGATACCTAAGGCAAGAGAAGGAGTCCCTGGGTGGTACAAATGGTTAACACACTTGGCTCCTAACCGAAAGACTGGCAGTTTGAGGACACCCAGAAGCACCTCGGTAGAAATGCCTAGCAATCTACTTCTGAAAATTCAGCCATGGAAAGTCCTATGGAGTGCAGTTCTACTCTGACACACGTGGGATCACCATGAGTCAGAACTGATTTGAAAGATCTCCCAGAAGGGCAGGCTGTGGTGGCCCTTTCAGTTATGTCCATGGAGGGCACTGGACAAGAAAGGATTTCTAAGAGCAGAGCTTAGGGTAAAACACATTGGCTGACGAAGGAACTTAAGCCATTTTAGCCTCCACTCTCCCATCTGTCCAGCATAATATGTCTTATGTTCTTTACTGTTGAACAGAGTATGGTGCTTCCCCTTTTTAAATGAGAAATATTATTGTGATTATATGTTTTTTCTTTTATCATATATCAGGAGTAGGCAAAAATATGATTTAGCTCTATTTGCATATAACCATGAGGTGTTATTTCTAAACCTAACTGAGAAGACTACAGAGATCTGAACCCTGAGCTCAGTGTAGTAACTGGACATAATTTTTGACTATCTCCCCTTTGGGAGAAGTTAAACTGTAGAACAATGGTATTAAGTCAAGACAGGGAGCTTTTGGAACAGCGTGTTTTTGTGTATGTGTTCTGGGAAACCAAGAGGTAAAACAGAGCAGATATGTATTAATTAATTTTTCTGTCAGTACCTCCTACATCCTTTTTCTGGGAAGACCACTCCCCTTCTTGGGGGGAAGTGGGCATCCCATACTCCATGTGGTTCTAAAGGGCCTGCCAGTCATCTTACCCCACCTCCCCTGACCACATGAATGGGCATGGGGCCCAGACCTGATCCTATATCCTGGCAATAGTGATCAGCTCAGGGAGGGAAAGTGTCTAATTAGAATCTAGGTATTTGCACAGATGGGAGAGAGAATGGCTCTCACATGTGAAATAGGAGTAAAGATGTCAGCAGAGAAGAGCTAGGAGAGAGAGAACCAGAGAAGGAGAAAGAGAACAGGAAGGAGGCAAAGGAGAAAAAGAATGAGAGACCTGAAAAATTATTTGTTTCCTTGAATTCTGTCATGCCTAAAGTCACCTCCATCCTTGACCTTCCCAGCAGTGTGAAGCAGTAATTTCCCCTCCCACAACTCTTTTCTGGCATAAAGTAGTTTGAGTGGATTTCTGTTCTAGCAACCTACACTATTCTTAGAATACAGAGAAATACTGTAGAAGCAGCCCATTCTCTTCAGCAGCAGATATGTAAGAGAAGGAAAGTAACATAGAATTTGAGTAGTATGAGGTAGTGGAAATAGTACAAGATTTGAAATGCTCTTTCTGATCCTTTCTAATTCTGTGGCCTCAGACAAGTCAGCACACTCTTGAACTTTAGGACCCTAAGCCACCATGTGGTAGTGCTCACCCTACAACACAAGGTTGTTCTGTCTGCGGAATAAAATAATCTGTGTTAAAATGCTTTATGAATTATATAGTACTGCACAAATGTTGCTGCTTTGGTGGCGCAGTGGTTAAGAGGTTGGCTGCTAACCAAAAGGTTGGCAGTTCTAAGCACCAGCCACTCCTTGGAAACCCTATAGGGCAGTTCTACGCCATCCTACAGGGTCGCTATGAGCCAGAATCTACTCAACGGCAATGAGTTGCGTGAGTTTGGTTTTTTGGTTTGGTACAAATGTTAACTAAATCAAAGAGTTCCAGGGAAACATAAAAGGGTTAACTAAAAAATTACAAACTCATGGTGAAAAGTACAATTTAAAGTAGAACAGGTGAAAAGGAAAAAGCTTAGCTCCTTGTTATTCAAAATGTAATCCCTGATCAGCAGCATCTGCAATACCTGGAAGACTGTTGGAACTCAGACTCTAGACTTACAGAATCTCAATCTGCATTTTAACAATATCCCCGGCTGATTTTTATGCATATTGACCTTTGAGGAGCACTGCTCCCTAAGGCGATGGTATTTTTCTTATCCATAATCAGAAGTATACTCGACAGAAGGGATGTCAATAGTATCTTTGGATATGTGATAGAGTTGAAAGAATGTCATATGAAATTTGACATTTAAATTAAGAAGAATCATTAAACCAGAGACTTCATCAGCCTGAGACCAGAAGAACCAGATGCTGCCCTGCTACCACCAATGACTGCTCTGACAGGGAACACAACAGAGAGTCCCAGATGGAGCAGGAGAAAGGTGGGGTGCAGAACTCAAATTCTAGTAAGAAGACCAGAGTTAATGGTCTGACTGAGACTGGAGGAACCCTGGAAAGCATGGCCCCTGGATTCTCTATCAGCTGAGAATTAAAACACTTTCCGAGGCCAACTCTTCAGACAGGGATTGGACTGGACTGTGGGACAAAAAGTGATATTCGTGAGGAGTGTGCCTCTTAGCTCAGGTAGATACAAGAGACTAAAGGGGCAGCTTCTGTCCCGAGGTGAGATGGGAAGGCAGAGAGTGTTAGGAGCTAGTTGAATGGACATGGGGAATCAGAGGTGGAAAGGAGGAGTGTGCTGTCACAGTATGGGGAGAGCAATTAGGGTCACATAACAATGTATGTATAAATTTTTGTAAGAAAAAAATAAAAAAAGAAGAATCATTAAAAGATGTTTATTTATATATGTACACCATGAGACAATGTAGTTGCAAAGGTGAAGAAAAATAATAAAAATGATAGAATCTTGGTGTAGAAATGAATGAATAAATAAATAAAGTTGTACTATTTTTAAGGAAGGAGTCTGTAGCTTGTGGTATTTTTTGAGGAAGGGTTTCTGAAGGTATCCAAAAAATCTTAGACTATAATAATAGGTCAAATCAATTTGGAGCCCTGGTGGTGCAAACAGTTAAGTGCTTGACTGCTAACTGAAAGGTTGGGGGTTTGAACCCACCCAGCGGCTCCACAGGAGAAAGACCTGGTGATCTGCTTCTGAAAAGATTGCAGCCAAGAAAACCTTATGGGGCAGTTCTACTTTGTCACATGGGGTCACTATGAGTTGGAATCAACTCAACAACACCTAATAGCAACAATAAATCAATTTAGAAAAATTGGCAGAGATTCATGAAAATGAGCAAATTTCTATCGAAAACTGAACAAATCAGAATTTCAACAATAGAAAAAAACATTAAGGGGTTTTACCTTAAGAGAGAAAAATGGGAAATCCTTTTATTTTTCAATATGGATTACAAAAAAATATTGACCTGGAACATTACCCCAGTTTCTGGTAAAAATAGTGAAGTTCATGATACAGAGAGTATTGGTTGACAATAATAATATTTAAAAAGTAGCTCAATGCCAAGTAACCTTAAAAGGAACGAGAAAAATTCCAAGACAGGGAAATAATAGTCACTCAGTTTGAATAAAGAAAGTATTAAATATATGAAAACATAAATTGCTAATGATAAACAACTGCTTGTACGATGTATGGAAGGGCAGACAGACCAGACCCTAAGATGACATGAGTAATGTCAAGGCTGCCTGTGTATCACTGGATTCTGTATGAAGGTCTATGGAACCCATTGTAAAAACCAGACAAACAAAAATGCCTATCTATTTCAGGGAGACCTGGTGGTGCCGTGGTTAGGAGCTACGGCTGTTAACCAAAAGGTCGGCAGTTCGAATCTGCCAGCTGTTCCTTGGAAACCCTGTTGGACCGTTCTGCTCTGTTCTATAGTGTCGCTATGAGTGAGAATCAACTCGATAGCAATGGGTTTGGGGGTTGATTTGGTTTTTGTATATATTTCAGAGAATGTTAAGAAAGTCTGGAAAAGAGTTTTGGGGTCTCTGAGTACAACTCTTACATTTTAACAGTGAAGACCTAACAAGTGAAGTGACTTGCCTGAAATCCCTCATAATTAGTAGGGCTACAATCAGATGCTTTCATTCCAATGAAACACTGTTTCTAAAACGGAATCATGATGATATGCCTCATATTGAAGTGAGTTACAGTTTAGGAATAACAAATATTGAAGAAGGAGAGAAAGCATTTTAAATATTCCATGACAATTACAAAGATGTTAGTACAAAAGTCATTGGAGTAATGTGGAAAAGGAAATAGAAGACCTAACGCATCACTAAAAATTACTGGTTTAGTCAGTGTAATGGAAAAAGTGAGAAAAGAAATTATGAAGCAAAATTTTAAAAAAGAAGAAGGAAAAATAAGCCTGTGGGAGAGTCAGAAGTGCAGAAATGATCAGGAATAAGACAAGTCAGATCAAATCTCAAGTGCCGACATTCTTCTATTTTGAAATAGTAGAAATGTAATGTCTAAACAGATAATGTCAAAATAAGAAAGGTAAAACTCATTATAGAAAGGAGGAAAGTTAAAAGATGAAGGGGAAACATTGAAACTTTTTCAATAAAGTTTTGAATATTATCTGTTTCTAAATAACGAGTAATCTGTGTAGAAATTTGATTGGCTTTAGTATAAAAAAATAATTTTAATATATATAGCATCTATAAAGAGCCCTGGAAACCCTGGTGATGTAGTGGTTATGCGCTACTGCTAACCAAAAGGTCAGCAGTTCAAATCCACCAGGCGCTCCTTGGAGACCCTATGGGGCAGTTCTACTCTGTCCTGTAGGTTTCCTACGAGTCAGTATCGACTCGATGGCAATGGGTTTGGTTTTTGGTATAAGGAGCCCTGGCAGTACAGTGGTT
This sequence comes from Trichechus manatus latirostris, assembly GCF_000243295.1. NCBI lineage: Eukaryota > Metazoa > Chordata > Mammalia > Sirenia > Trichechidae > Trichechus > Trichechus manatus. The sequence continues at coordinate 2,576,456 of NW_004444086.1, forward strand.
AAAGCATTTGGCTGCTAACCAAAAGGTTCCTTGAAGTCTTCTTAAAACCGAACAATAGTCTAGCTTAACTAGTAAAAAGTGTCTGCCTTGAGCATTATGCTCTTTTAAGAACTATCTATATGGGATTAAATTGACAACAGCAACTTGAAAGACTAGATAGGAACCTTAGGGGACAGTGAGTTTATATTAAAGGAGGGGGAACAACTCAGAAAAGGAGGGTGAAAATGGATGCACAACTCAAAGAATGTAAGCAGTACCACTGAATTGTGCATGTAGAAATGGTTGAATTGGTGTATGTTTTGCTGTGTATATTCTCAACAATAACAAATTAAAAATGTTAATTAACATTAAAAAAAAAAAGAAGTTCGGTGATTCGAACCCACTAGCTCCTCCTGGGGAGAAAGATGTGGCAGTCTGCTTCCCTACAGATTACAGCCTTGGAAATCCTATGGGGCAGTTCTACTCTGTCCTACAGGGTCACTACGAATCAGAATTGACCTGATAGTAAAGGGTTTTATAGCATCTATATAATAGTGGTAAAACTTAAAAATTCACAAAGATGAAGTGATACATGTGAAAGTGCTTTCATAGGTGAAAAAAAATCAAAATACAAGTCAATACTGTATTTCCTAGATACTAAATCACACTTTTTTCAAATGTTAACATTTTTTAAATTGGGGTGCCTTTTTCATTGTGCACATTTACTGTAATGTTTCTTTTTTGCCCGAAAAAAAATTTATTGAGTTAATACTTTCACTAACTATCTATGGCATTTCCAATCAAGAAAATGAAGAACACTCTCTCTTAAAGGTGGAAATCATGTAAACAGAAGAGAACTCGGAGCACCAGCACCTACCCTGGCTCTAGCATCGACAAGGGCACCGTTTCTCAGGAGGCATCGGACAACTTCCACCTGCCCTGCCCGGGCTGCCATGTGCAGTGCAGTCTCCCCACGCTGCCAGGAAACAAAGATCGGTGAATCATAAATAAACCCGCCGCTCCAGTCGGTAAAGAATAACGATGTCCCTTATTGTGAAATTCAGCAACTTATCCAAGAATTGAAGATATCTATATGAAAAGGTATAGTTATTTAGTCTAGAAAAATATAGTTTTGACTTTTTTCTGTCTTCATCAAGGATAAAACACATTTTTTTATTTTATTTTATTATTTTTCAGTCCATGACAAACCAGTGAACTCATCCAAAAACCATAGATACCCTGAGGTTTAACTTCACAATCAACCCAGCATAACCTAAATTGTTTTTTGGTAATGAAGTTATCTTTATTCTATAAACCTAAAATCTGTTATTGTTACACCTAACTATATTATCTCGACTTAATCCTATTTTAATAAAAAACTCCAAATGCTGAAGAGCAAGTCAACACATTGCAAAAAATCACCTCAGTTACACCCTACCAAAGTCAGTCAGTCTTTTTCAAAATGTATTTCCGAAACAAACTACTATTTTGCATCTGTTTTTTGTTTGTGTTATGAGACTAGATTCTGACTGCTAATACAAGAAATTAAATTTGTCCTGGAAGTCCTCTATTTCATATTAATGAGCATATTTCATAACAGTTATTTGAGAGAAACACTGAGAAATGAATAAAGGAGCTGTTAACAGTATCATCAATTCAGGTAGGCAGCGCTGGACATGACGTTATTCCTCAGATATCTTCAAGCTGAAGTGAGGAATGACACGCTTATCAAACGGTAGCTTAAGCTGCAGCATGAAGGATGAGGTTAGATGTAAGAGATTCCTCTCATTGGGAGGCTTGTTAATTCCTGCTGCTAAGACTGTTGTGCTGTTTTGTTTCGTTTTTTTAAATCAGCATATTTTAAAGCCACATGTAGTTCCGAAGAAGGTAGAGTTTTTTTATTTGCATAATTTTACAGTTATAAAAGAACTAAGATATTGAAATAAAAATTATTACATATTTATTCACCACAACTATTCTAGAAAATAAGCTAATTTCAACCAAGTAAAGTGAACCACTCCAAATAAAGCAAATTCACTTTAAAGTTGATTGTGGCAATTTCAATATTTCTGACAAATTTCAGTGAATAGCTACTTCAGATTCCTTGTACAAACAAACGCTTCAATTTAGAAGCTTTAAGGTGAATTTTAGTTTGGTACATACCTCTCAGATAATTTGTCCCGGTTTTCATAGAACTAGGACTTATGAACTTGGGAGAAATTCATTTCAGATGACTTGGTTTTGAAAACATTAATTTGTACATCTACTATAAGTTTCTCTCTTTCTTGAAGACTCATTTATCCTTAATACCTTAAGTATAATGGCATATTTGACTTTTGTAAAGTAAACATATCTGAAGCACTTTATTTTGGAAAACAACACAGGAATAACAATATGTGTCTCCAGACTTAAGATATTCTCAAATACAGCAAAATTTTCCTCTTTGGACAGCCGTAATTTCTACTTGTTTTCTATATCACTTAAAACCTATTTCTAAATCGATGAGGCTAAGATCTTCTGTTAAAAAACAACCAACCAACCAAAAAACCTTGAATCTTCATTCTATTTCTAGGCCTCATAAAGGTATAGTAACTTTATTCATTTTGGTAGAAATAAAGGCAAGAATAAATTTACTTACAAGGAATTAAAGATGCACCAAGAGTTCCTACTCAGTGATGAATATACATCTTCATTTTACAATTCAAGCTTATCAAGTAAGAGGTTTTGAAAAATCTAAAAATGTACCCAATACTAGTCTTAATATTTCCAAAACCCTTATTTTATACTTAAAATAAGTTATTTTTAATATTTTCAACACATTTGAAATTGATAAGTTATATCAGAAACCTAATCTAAAATATTAGACTATATTCAAAGAAAAGTTATATGAATACACATGGGTTCTCTTTATGAAAATATTCTTGTTTAATCCTTATTTAATGACTCTGGGGTAACCGACTTCCCTTAACCTTTTTATATTTATATTACCTATGTTTATATATATAGGTATAAATAAGAAAATGAATGACAATGTATGTTGTTTTAATCAGTAACTTCCATTTCTTGATTCTTAGGCACCCCATCTTATTCAACAGTCTCGTTGTCCTTACTTTCAGCTAACTAACTTTAAGGTTTGGGGAAATTTTTTAAACATAATATAAAGTGTTAACTTCACCATAATCCATTAATTTGTTATATGAAGAAAACTTTGTAATACCCCACATCATATTCTTGACAGCCCTGAAAGTGTGTGGTTTTCTACTCCAGTTGTTCAGTCAGTGAATACCCTGGATTATGGATGTATTGTAACTGGCAGTTCAGTTTTCTAGGTTTCAAAGTGCATTTATAAGCTTTCTGGAAAACAGCAATGCAGTCATAATATTGGCTCATGATTGAGTCATTGGTATGCCTCAAACGTGGAGTGAACTTTTTTTTTAGACAAAAACAAGACTGGCAAGAGAATGGGTATGCTCATGTCCAAAGCAAGTACTAAGTTTCATGCTCCTCTTCTCAGCTGTCAACACTGACTCGGCTGACAGCTACATTGACTTCCACTTTGGCTGCATCAAGTCGGAAAGCATCAAAGCACAACAAACAGCATTGCATTAAAAAAATGCAACACAATTTCAAGCAACACACAAAGGCTCCGAGGTGGGGAACTTTGGGGTCAGGAAATGACCAACTGTGACACAGCAAGCATGCAGTCAGTGTTCACGTGTTCACACAGTTTCTTAATCTACCTGCAAGGAGTCTTGAACCCAGTAACTACATCCTTATGATCTAAAATATACAAGTTCACAAGCATTCCACTGCTAAAGAAAGTTAAACTCCTTTAAAAGTAGCATTGCCAGATTTAGCAAATAAAAATATAGAACAGCCAGTTAAATTTGATTTTCAGACAAACAGCAAATAATTATTTTTGTATAAGTATGTCCGAAATCTTACATGGGACACACTTATGTGAAAAAAAAAATGTTGCTTATCTGCAATTCCAACTTAACTGGGAGTTCTGTAGTTTATCTGGTAATCCTATCTATGTGGTATTTTCTCCTTGAGTGCACATCTTACGAAAACAAAACGAACAAACAAAAAATAACTAGGAAAATTGTTGAGAGATTATTATATTATCAGCTGTCTCAGTGTGTGTTTCAAGGGGGTTGGAGGGCAGAACATATAATTGACAAATGAAGGGATAAAATGAGGAACTTTAGAATAACTAACAGTTAAAAGTTTAATATAGCAATTGTCAATTTTGGAAGTGCTTAAAAACCTAAAAGAATGTAAAAAAAATTTTATTATTTTCATTAATATTTTACTTGAAAATTTACATGTAGCCTATATAGTACTAAGAGTAGCATAAATAAATAAATGCTATATAGCATTTTTTGCAGAGGGTAACATGTTATGAAATCATAACCCTCAAAAGACTGAGAATTGGTCAGGTAAGAAACAAATTAAGAGCAGTTACAAAATCCTACAATTATTTGATATGGATTACTCTTTGATGATTTTGCAAAATCTCCCTCAAAAAGATTAAACAAGGGTATTTCAGTCAAGCGCCACATAGAATATACTTGTGCGTATTATATTATAACATGATAACATAATTTAACACAGTACCACCATTGCTTTAATCCTGTAGGCACTGGGATGCAAACAAGAAAAATATCGGACAGTGAACATGTACATGGAGTACTTTCCTTGAAAGTTCTGGCCTATTCGTAAGTCTGTACAGGTGTGAATAAAAGAAGGAGGGGTGGTCATCCAACAAACGGAGGATGCTGATTTCTTTTAAAGTTCTAAGAAGCGACTAGAAATTAAACACAAATTGGAAGGTTGTGGAATTACTTTTATCCTTAATGGAGTAATTAAAGATTAATGTATAATATTATTATGTTAGGACCAATAAACCATAATTAGGGAAACTTATAAGCATAGACTTTATATTAAATGTTTCAATAGTTTTATGTCCCACTTGTTGAATAATATGAAGAGTATTTAATAATATTAAAAATAAGGTAAGTTCATTTCCACAATGGATTTTGCCCAGGCTTCAAAAATTCAGCAGAAAAAGAGTGTAAAATGCAGATAAATGAGAATGAAGCGGGAATACAATTAAAATGTGAAATCTGACATTCTGTTTCGCAACTCAAATGGAATGAGATGCCAAAAATTAGCAACAGTGATCAATTAATTGCTTTTGAAAATATGATTCATTTTAGTAATAAGCACGAACATTTATTTAGGGTGAGTTATTTCTGCTGCATATTTTTTTTTTAATCACAATATTACAGTGGCCCCTTCAAGCTGCAAATAAATGACTGCACCTTGTGCAGAAAACGTCCTCTTGCCAAGGAGAAAATTTACGTTAGATGGTTCTCCATGAAACAATGATCAGGCAAAGTATAAAGGGGCAGAATTGAAGAAAATTAGAAAAATATAAAAAGAATTAGAAGTATCAGTGCTAATTTAGATTAGGTAGACAAACTCTGGAACATCTCATATTGACTGGCAGCATGAAAGTTGTCTGGATTCAACTTTTTTAATAAAAAGTTGCAATAGCAAAAATATTTCACGTAAAAGAGGCCTCCATTCTAGCAAGCAAAATCAAATCAAAATTAAAAATCAAAGTAAGGTTAGAAAACGGAAAATTTATGTAATTGGTGATTTGATATCAAGTAAAAATTCCTAATATTGATCTGTCTCTGGTTAATCTTTTGAAATGATTTATTATGGTACTGACTACATTGTTATGATATTTTAACCAAAATTACCTGGAATATAATTCATTCAAACAACTGGACTGAATCCTTAAGATTTTATTCTAACCAATCATCCATTCACTTTCAGGAACCTTTTGAAATGTATCTGGCTTTAATAAATGCATTTAAGATGCACGTTCAATCCATATGTATCCAGAAGCTTAAGCTGTCTTACTCCACAGCTTCCATGTTATTTTCTAACCTATTTCACCCTATCAAGGTTCTTCTCAGTGAAGTTCTAGCAATCATTTCAAAATATGTTATCACAGGAGGGCTTCTAAAAGCTCGGTTACTCACTTTGATCACACACACACACACACACACACACACACACACACACCCCTATACACACCCACACTCTGTTCTCGCTCTTTCTCTCTGTGGTTATTCTAACCCAAGCCATACTCACAATGTTAGTGACATCTGGAGAGGCTCCGTTCTGCAGCAGAAGGAGGACAATGTTCAAGTGGCCCATGAAGGCAGCCACATGTATTGGTGTGAGGCCAGACTGCGAAACAAAGCAACAGCAGTTTTACTCCTCTGCACCGGTGGGGGCTTTGGGGCTTCTTCAGATAAATAAAACTTGAGTGAAGAGGACAGAAATGGGTGAAAGGAAGAGGAGGAGGAGTACAAGAAGGAATGTTTTGTGACGAGCTGAAACTTTTTTCTACCTCTGTTATAGCTTGGATTGAAGCCCCATATTTCACCAGCAGTTCCATGACTTTGATGCGGTTTTTCTTGCAGGCAATGTGCAGTGGAGTAAAACCATTCTGTGCAAAAGACAATCAAGTTAGTTGAAAACATGCAGATACAATTTTCACACAACTCCATGCTGGCACATTGCAGGCAATAATGTTATATCGTCACATAGTGTTACCATTTCCTCAAACCCTGTAGGTGTTGGGAATTGGAAGGAAAGGAAATGGTGGAGTGTTCCTGTAGGCACTGAACTATGTTGACATGCGATGGGCCTGTATCTAACAGTTTGTGTGGTTACTAAGAAAACAAAATTGAAGGACAAAATATGGACCTACTCTTCAAAGAAGGAAATAATAGAAAGGGAATTATATTTTGGAAGTCCTAACGTGTTCTAAGGTATACTGTTTGGTCAGGTTGTGAAATGGCTTGAAGATACATTGAGTATAAGCATGTGTTTTCCTGAAGAAAGACCAATTTCTTCAGAGCATAAGAATTGTTCATATAACTTACTTCAAAAATTATAAGAACATGACTGCCTCTATAATAAATATTTCAGCTTATTATCTTTTTTTAGAGAGAAAATGTAAATTTGCAGAAATCATTAATTATGTTGATAATATTTTACATCTGGAAGCTATATTTCTTAAATTAAAAATATTTTATAAAATATATGCAAATCAGATAATTTTTACTTTATAAAGAAATGATTATTAAGCTACTGAATATTTTTAGGAAAACTATGGAGAATTTCAGGGCTAACTGGAAGGAGTTGCCTCTTAGACACAAAGGAATGTGGAGCAAATGTCTTTAAGTTGCTTTCTGACTTTCCAAACTGGATGTAATATTTAGCTCAAAATTTTTTAACTACCCATATATTTAATCTTTATGTATTATATTTAAGTTTTCTTTTTATTTGAACAATGATCCTTTCGTTGAGTTATATCTTTTCTGCCAGTTAATGGTTTTACACGACCCAACAGGGAATGGTCATCATTCAATATTTTTACCCAATAGCAGTCCTCAGGAAAGCACAGTGTGTTACCTAAGCTAATGACTTATTATTCCTCGTAATAGGGCTATTTATGAGCTGTTTATGAGCTATATAATAAGCTACATGTATACGCAGCCCATAAAAGATTTTCAATGATTAAATTCTTATATTTTGTAATGTTATTGACCACTATGTAATTGAAAATGAGTATTTTCCTTCTTATGAGAAAATACGTATCCTCATATAATTCCACATAACCCTAAAAGTATATATACTTCCCAGGAAATTATGAACAAAGTGATTCTAATGGAAAATTTCTAATAAAAATAAACTTTAATTTTTGCTTCCGATGACATTGTCTCACCCTCAGTATTGAATGCCTAAAGATTAATTTTAATTGACATAAACAATGTAAACAAATGGAAAAACAGATTTGCTTTTAGTTTGAAAATTAGGAAACAAGAGGCATAAATTAGTAGATGCTTAACACTTCCAATGATTATTGTTAGAATATAAGTGAAGCAAGGAAGACTTACTCAATATTAGAGCTTAGGAGACACAGAATCTGCCATAGGGGCAGCCTTTTGCAGTTTTCTCTTGAGCAGTACCTGGAATGGCTTATATAAAATGCTTACTGAATCAGTTAGAAGCTAGGTATCACTTTTCTATTAGCATATGTTGGGTAATCAGGTCAATAAGGAAAATATCCAAATGAACTGTTCACAGGCTTACATTTTACACTATCTTATACAGTAAAATCTTACATAGAGGGTCAGCAAAAAAGAGGAAGAACCTCAAAGAGATAGACTGATACAGTGGCTGCAACAATGGGCTCAAACATAGCAACGATTGTGAGGCTGGCACAGGACTGGGCAGTGTTTTCTTTTCTTGTACATAGGGTTGCTATGAGTCGGAACTGACTCCACAGCACCTAACAACAATAATAATGATGTAGTAAAATATATTCATAATGTTAAATCATTTTTCCCAAAAATAGACTAATGAAGTTCAACTTTTTCAAACCTTTAAATCTGACTCTGTCTAGAAGTATCTAGAACTTATTTTATAATTTTCTATTTTTCAGCTTCTATTTTAAAATTGCTTATCACTCTAGAGGTTTTATATCTATCAGTTTGCAACTCATTGTTTGAGAAATATTACCTTGGTGCGCTCTTAAATCTATTCTTGCTCACCGTCACTTAATAGCAAACCATGAAGGCATGAATTAGGCAGGCAGCTTGTGGGGGTGGCAAACTTAGCAGGACTGATTACATATCTGTAACCATGGATTGCTATATCTGCATCATTGGTCACTCAGTGTGGGTTTGCGTGTCTTGATCTATATTCAGTTAAGGCGGACTGGGCCAGGTTTACCAGGGCTCTTGCGTTCGGATTGGCTCTCTTGTCCAGAAGGAGTTTGGTTACACGGTAGTGACCACAGTGTGCAGCAACATGGAGGGCCGTCAGGTAGTCTAGGGTGACATCATCAACAGGCGCCTTGTGCTGTAGCAGGTGCTTCACACATTCCACATGGTCCCCTTGTGCAGCCATGTGAAGTGGAGACAGACCATTCTGCACATAAAAACAAAACCAAGTCAAGTCTGCATTTTATTGTTTACTTTCAGGTTCCAAAACACAACAAAATCAACTCTTGATCTCTGACACAGTTGGCTGTAAGGGAAAAAATAATTTCCATCTGATGTCTGATTATACAGCTTATATTTGGTGGAAAGGGAAGCTAAAGGGGCATTTAATTTCAGAACTAGTTATTCTTAGACAAAAATAAAAGTTAATATGCCTTTCATGAATGAAAGGAGCCCTGGTGGCACAGTGGTTAAGCGCTTGGCTGCTAACTGAAAGGTCATTGGTTTCAACCCACTAGCCACTCCACAGGAGAAAGATGTAGCAGTCTGCTTCCATAAAGATTTATAGCCTTGGCAACCCTATGGGGCAATTCCACTCTGTCCTGTAGGGTGGCTCTGAGTCTGAATCCACTTGATGGCAGCAGGCTTTATTTTTTTTTCCCCCATGAATGAACACATAGTATGTTGGCAATTCAACCTGATTTCACAATTATCGGGATGATATAAGATATATTAACACAAACGATAGATAATACTTAAATTATTTGTATCTAATTCCATACACAGCAATCTAAGTTCAATTAATCTCTCTGCCTGCATTTCTTATAAAACGGAGGGGGAGGGGGATGAAGAAGGAAAAAGTGGGTGAGTGAGTCAGGGAGGGAAGAAGACTTTGATTATCTCTTAGGTCCATGCTGCTCTGAAATTCTGTGATTCCTTTTTCACAGGGGATTTATGACGGGCAGAGGTGAAGGCATAAGGTGAATGAGGGACAATGAAAACTTAGACAAAAGATACGTCTTATACAGATAATTAGAGGTCCAAGCAGAATTTTAAAAATTCTAGAATTGGGGTTCTGGAGAGAGTAAGCTGAAAATTAGAAGGGGCTGATTGGGCAGTGACGAAGAGTCACAGAGAACTGAGGATTTTCAAAGAATGAGGGGGAGTAACACCTAGGTGGATAAATAGGAGGAATAATGTTTGAAGGCGGAATAATGAGTGATTCAAAACTGGGAGTTTTTATGGAGGGGGAAGGAGAACAGTTCAGAATAAGGGCACCCATTCTACTCTCAGGATAGTGGTATCATCTCACTCCAACCTGATTACTTAATCTTCTCTATGTTCCTTTCCCTGCGCATAGATTTACTTTTTGTAATTAACTTATTCACTAAACTCTGAATTTCTTAAAGGTATGGATTGAATATTATTTATCTTGATAATCCCTTAGTGCCTGACACATTGTAGCTACTCAGTATATAGCAGTTAGATGAAGGAATAGATGAATGAATTAATGAATAAATATAATCATACAGTTAAAAATACTTTGTGCTGAATTCTTACATACGAATGCTATGATTTTACAAGGATGCCATTTAAAAAAAATTCCATCTAGATAACCACATGGTCTTCATTAGTGATGTGATAACTGCAGGCAAAATCTGTGGTCAGTATTATTCTATAGCTTGTGAAAGAGCATATTGACCTATTCCCAATTTGATATAGGCTTTTGAATGGTTGTATTATGACTGGTCTGAAATTTTGTTATTTCTATTTAAATTTTAATTGGTTTCTCAACAAAACTTCCCATAATTATCTCTATATTACCCTGCCCATAATGTTGCGTTTTAAAGATAAACCTACACAATATTTACAGTATAGCTATGGGAATGGAAATAATACAAATGATTTTTCTTCAAAAGTTTCTAATTTGTAGCTACTCTTTCATAGCCTTTGAATGGTCTTTTAAGACTGAGTTCATGCTATTCATATTTTAAATGTATGGGATGATTTTTGCCCCAAATTATGTCAGCTAAATATTCAATTAAATTATAATGTAAATTGAAAAATATTTGCTTGTGTTTGCTTCCTTTTTCTCTTGGATTGTCCTAGTAATAACATCAGTCAATGCCAACCCTGTTCAGGGGATATGGAGAAAAATATGTGTCTTTTGTCTAAGTTTTTCTGTTGTTGTTGCTTTAAAGGATCCAAAGATTATTAAATATATCGTTAAATAGCTCTGTGTGATTACTATCAGTTTGTGCCCCATAATATTTTCTGGTAATTCCCAAAGAGATAAAAGGAAGGAGCATTTATCTGAAATGCTGAACAAAGTCATGCATTACCAATCTAGTTTAGGGTTAGGTAATGAGGAATAATAGACTAATAAAGCTTATGAAATGTATTTTATAATGAAAAACCACCAACAAATCAACTCACTATGTGATTTTTATTTATATAGAAGAGGATTTTGTCCATAGTTGAGCATATTCATGAAATGAGACCAAAAATGCTGGATGTGCTGTGCCATAGAAAGAAATGTATTTGTTTAATGAGTCTTTGCAGGTGGTCTGTCCTAGCTCATGCCTCCCATATCCCATTTACTAATCCCAAATGTAATCAACCAACACTACTGTTGAGCAAGTCTTACTACTAGTAGTATTGCCTATGAGACAAAGATTGGATGAGCTAAAATATTCATCTTGTTTGCTAATTGTGCTGCTTTAGAAAGATAATTTTATGTCTTTTATAGCTATCTCAGAGAATCATTAAGATCTAGAGTCATAGAAGGTAAGAGATCGGGGAATCCTTAGACTTACTATTCTCATTTGCATATACTACAGATATAGTCCAAATTTCCATGTGTAGTAAGATAGCAGGTAATAAAAATATAGAAAGATTTTGAATGTACACATACGTGTTAATTTTAAATAATTTTAAAACAGTATGAATATTTGTTTGGATGCTAGTCTATATACATTTCAAGTTCACCCAATATTGAGTAAATGAAAAATGTGTGGCTGATGCTTTCATTTTATAAAGAATAGAGATTATCAAAAAGAGTAGCTTAAAGTCCTTCAGATCCTATCTTGCTTGAAATGACTCACCTTAGTCCTTGCCAGCAAGGGAGCACCCCGTTCCAGCAGAAGTTCCACCACTTGGTCATGCCCACTTCTCGCAGCACAATGAAGTGGGGTCAACCCATCCTGCAAAAAGAATTAAAGAATTAGGCCAGAGTTAACTTTTTAATTTTTTTTTAACCAAGATTACATCTAATCTTAGAGAGGGATTTTTCTGAACTCAATCCTGATGACTCAATAGATAAGTAATAGAATTGCAATTAGTTAGATGACAGTAAGAAGAATGAGAAAGAAAACAAGACATAGACAAAGAGCAAGAAAGAGAAAGACAGAGAAACAGAGAGCTCCCGCGGAAGGAGGTTAACGGGATGGAATTTGGCTGCTGGTCACATGTTGGCATATTCAGGAAGATGGAAAAGCAGAGTATGCTGCATTTGTTGAACTTTAAAGCTCCACTCACTTGGAACCACACTCAGAGATTATATTAAGTTATACTGTTTTCACTTTGGTTGTCCTAACACAAGTTTTACTTAAAAAATTTCCCAGTAATCTAATTTATCCACATATGTTCTCTCTTGAATTGTCACTACTTTTATAAATTCTCCTAAAATGCTCCCAGATGCTCATAAAAAGAATGGGTCATTTTTTTCGAAGTCTTTGAAAAATTTCTGCACATATTTTTCAGTACTTTATATATTACATAATGATTTCCCATCAATGAAATTTATTATTAGTAAATAATATTAAAACTGTGCCAAAAGGAATAATGGCACAACTACATGTTATGTTATTTATAAAACTTTCTGACCTTAATACTTCTAGGGTAGCTTCTCAGAGCAATCCCCAAATGACTTTTGTCTTTTTTATTTTGTTTTTCTTTAGGCTGGCATGGTCAGAAAAAGAAGAATAGGTGGGAAACATGAGGCAAAATGTAAAGAACAGTGGGCAAGACTCGACAGAGAAGATGAAATCCTTAGTATCTAAATTAACTGGTGATTTGAGGTTTAAGGAAAAAAAAGCTTGTCACAGGGAAAAAGGTGGAAAAAGCAGGTAACAGAGGAAATGAATGATGGTAAGCAATTAAGAGGGTTTAAGAATCTTATTTATCCAGAACTACGCTATGGAACACACTTCTACTCTGACACACATAGGGTCATCATCAGTGGGAATCTACTCAACAATTGGTGAGGTAAGGGTAAGGGTATAATGGTCTCTGTTTCCAGGGCTATCTTGCTGGGTTATGCTCTCCTCCTAATAAAAACAATTCATTGGGATTACAACACACTCTCTTTCTGATACGACATTCTGGCATTTTTGTGCTGAATAGCTTCCTTTTACCCCTCCAGATCCACGCTCTAAACTTCTCCAGTCGGTTCTGAGTCCTGATAGACTGACCTCTCTAGATCGCATCAGTGGGCTACCTTGCCCTCTGGCTTCTGACTGGGTTTGGCCAAAGGGAAACCTAGCAAGAAATGGAAGTGACTTCCTGAGACATTTCCTAAATTTGGCTGTGTCTCTCCACCAGAGGTTATAGCTCCTGCCAAAGCAACCTTCTCCACAGAATTTTTTCCTTTGAGGTTCTATAACCTATTCTTCACCGTTCAGGTCTAGGCTTGGTAATGAGCCCTTATGTTACTAGCTCCTGGGGTATAGCACTATCTCTGGTACTTTCTCTACAGTCTGTGCACAATATTATAAATAGACCCTTTATGAATCTCTATTCAAACTTTCAAATTTGAGTGTGCCATCTGTTTTATGCCAGAACCTTGCCTGGTAACAATTCCTTGCTTTAACTACTTAGCTAGTATTAAGATACCAAACCAAAACATAACTGGCAGTTTTGGGTGTCTGGGGATTAGCATGAAAAGGCTGCCTTTCCAGATAAAAAAAAGCACTTAAGTACTGTAGTTGAGACAACAAAGTTATTTTGAAGTTTGCCTGAGATGGGGCTAAAATAAAATGAGGGAAAAGTGATTTAAATGATTATCCTTTCAAATCTTGGTATCAGTTACCTATGGTGGCATTACAGAGCATGTAGTTGCTACATAAGTGTCATGGATTGAATTGTGTCCCCCAAAAATATCTGTCAGCTTGGCTGGGTCATGATTCCCAGTATTGTATAATTGTGTACCATTTTGTAATCTGATATGATTTCCTTATGTGTTGTAAATTCAATAACTATGATCTAATAAGATGGATTAGCGGCAGTTATACTGATGAGGTATACAAGATTGGATACTGTCTTAAGCCAATTTCTTTTGAGATATAAAAGAGAGAAGCGAGCAGAGACACGTGGGAACCTCATACCACCAAGAAAGCAGTGCCGGGAGCAGAGCGCTTCCTTTGGACCTGAGGTTCCTGAGAAGCGCCCAGACAAGGGAAGACTGATGACACGGACCTTCCTCCAGAGCCTGTGGAGAAGCATTACCCTGGAGCCGAAGCCCTGAATTTGGACTTGTAGCCTACTGGACTGTGAGAGAATAAACTCCTCTTTGTTAAAGCCACCCACTTGTGGTATTTCTGTTATAGCAGCACTAGATGACTAAGACAATAAGTTATGTCATACTTAGCTATAACATGATTTCTCAAATATATCTGGGCAGGGGGTGTTCCTTGATGTCTAGAGTTTGAGAAATCTGATACAGTGAATGGATGCCTTATGTGTAATGGTTAAGTGTGTAGACTACTGAGTCATAGAGACCTGGGTGTGAATCTCAGATCAGCTGCCATGAGTATCTCTGAGGCTCAGCTTCATGATATACAAAGTGGGGATGATTTTTCTTATGCTACTTAGCTCACAGCCATGTTTGAAAGATTAGGGAATGCTGCCTTAAATCCTTTTTAGAAAAGGTACAGTATCCTTTTTTTTTTTTTAAGTATTACAGGAAATATTATTGTGCAATCATGTTGAAACCTCCAAAATACCCTGGATACATTCAGAATAACAATAAGGATGTTACCGAGAACACTTAATCAACCCACAAGAACATCTAGCAACAATAGGATTAAATTGGTTATAAATCTTACATCTACTGATGCAATTTTTCTGTTTTTATAAAAAACATGTGAATTACAATACTGAATTCATGTTGCCCAAAAAACTCAATATGATTAGATCTTGAATATTTTCTACAAAGTAGAAATCAAATTATTATATCAAGTTAACAAATTATTTCCAGAAAAGCCTTTCTCAAGGTTTTTGCATCAAGGATCTTCTTACTTAAAATTTGAAGACTGTGTTGGAAGGTTTTGTTTTGTCCCCCTCCAGGGTCCTCTCCCCAGTGTTATTTTTGGAATAACTGGAATCAGTTCAAATCACACTATGATATGGCTAATTCTTGAAGGGGAAGATAATCAGCTTAGAGGAGCACCATTTATCTAGCTGGTAGTCCACAGCATTAGCTTCTTGCAACCATTTCTTTCCTTATCTTTTCTTTTCCACCCTCTTCACTTAATTCATTCTTCTAGCAGTGTATCCTGAGGTCTGTGTTGAATGTAGGATCTGCTAATTACTAACTTGTGTGTCTTGGATCAGGAAACCATAGTGGCATTAGTGGTTAAGAGTTTGCTGCTAACCAAAAGGTTGGCAGTTCAAATCCACCAAGCGCTGCTTGGAAACCCTATGGGGCAGTTCTACTCTGTGCTATCGGGTCGCTATGAGTCAGAATCAACTTGAGGGCAATGGGTTTGGTTTTCTTTTTTTGGTGTCTTAGGTCAAGTTATGTAACTCCCGTAAAACTTATTTTTCCCTTTGATAATTTCATTTCTCAAATGGGGACTTTCATATCTTCTCATCAAGAAAATAATACATACATACTTCATAACTTGTTAGAAAGATGAAATAAGATGATATTTGTAGAGCACTTAGCAGGGTGCCTAGAATATCGTATGCATGTGACAACTGGTAGTCATTATTGTTATGTGTTTAATTATTACACCTAATAATAAGTAACAAAGGTTGATCTTTTTTTTCTGATGAGATGTTTTTTATTCATTATCCTTTAATGGTTTTTGCATACTTTTATTGTTTGCATTGAAATATGTATTTCAATATTTTAACCATAATCATTATCGGTATCTGCACATTTAAATAATAAATAAGCTTAAAAATAGAAAAGAATAATGCCCTTAATTAAGCCTAAATGAATAATAGCAGTTTTAAATAGCAATGATATTTATGTCTTAACATTAAAATGGGGTTTTTCAGATACGAACAAACCAGGGCTCTGATGAAAATGTCTCAAAGTTTCACATTAGATTCTAGTCAATGATGACAATGCCAGGGAAAATGAAAAATGTCTCAGTGATTGTCAAAATGGTGGAGAAAGCAGGAGAGAAACTGGATATAATAACTATAATTATTTATCCCCTAATCTCTATATGGTTTGTTTTTCTCCAGATAATTAAAACCTTATAAATTAAAAAAATGAGAAAAATAAGGGAAGTTCTAGATGTAATATACTAAATTTAAAATTTTTGTGGTTAATTTGATTGATAGGGAAAATTGAGACCTATGACAAAAAAAGAAAAAATAATGCTCACACTATTTTAAATTCCATATCTAGAAGCTCTATATTATTACCTAAAAAATAATAAAAATATAAACATTTTCCTCTTTGTAAACATATTTTTAAAGGAAAAAAATAGTAAACAATATTTTTGTTTGTTTGTTTTAGTAATCAAATATTACAGTACTAGAACTAGCCCCCCAATTCCAGAACACAGTCCTTGATTTCAGTACATACCTCCTATATACTTTTGCCTTTGGTGAGATGGATACAGCCTTTTTAGCTATAGCCAGAGTGAAGGAACAACAATGCTTTTAAAATTCTAATCCTTGGAGATGAGTAAGTATTTTACTCATGGGGGAAAAAGCCTAGTGCCACCATTCAATATTGTACCTAATCCTGGGGTGTGCTGGAGCAGCTTGCACAAGGTAGTGGAAGCCAATTTGTGTGCATCTCTTCAGAGTTTTGCATTCAGTGATATCATATTGGTAGCTCAAATTTGGCCATGGTGGAAATATTTACACCATGAAAATCAGCAAAGGCAAAGACTACAAATAAGGGTTGTTTTTTTGTTCTGCTTTGTTTTTTGGAGAGCCAATTATTAAACATTCACTAGCACGTCACTGACCTAATCCCTTGGGGGTACTAATGACTTCCATCTTTGTGAGTCCAGAGATCTAGTCTGTCTGTTTTAACTGTTGTGTCTCTAGGGTTCATGTACCAAGTAGGCACTCAATAGCTGTTTGTCTAAAGAATGAATGTTTAAATGAATGAACACACAATGTACACAATTAGAAAGTCTATTTTTTTCTTATAAATCCATGAATGAAATTCTATTTATTTGTTGTATCTAAAAGCTACATTGGATGATATGGTCCAAATGTTCCCTTCATAGATGAAGAAACCAAGGCTGGCAGTTGTTTGGTTACTTGCTTAAGGACAATTAGTTAATGGCAGAACTAGCATAAGAATTTATTTCTGTCTTAGTACTCTTTTTATGAAAAAACACTGCCTTTTTGGAGTTAGACTTTTTGATTGTATATGCAAATGTATGTGGGCCATGCAAATCAGAGCATCTTTTAAGGAACTAAAAAAATGCTATGATGATCAATAAGAACAAAATCAACTGCCTCAATGAGTGAATACTCCAGAAACACATTAATTAAAGCAATGTGCATCCTTAACACATTGGGCAAAGAAAAAACTGTTTTTCATCTGCAAAGTGCTGCCTTTCCATTAGTATTCTCAATTATTAGATAGTCTTAATCGAAAGAGTAGAGTAAGTGTAAAGGGAAAGATTGTTAGTAACGTACTTAAAGGAGGAAGTGCAGAAACTCCTTCCTTTAAATGCAAAGCCCAAGTATGCAGAGCATGCAGTACTGTTTACAATTGTTCCAAATTCGACATACCCACAGCAAAGCATGGGAAAAGGTATGCCAACAAAGCAAAGGGTAGGAACCATACAGAACTCTGATATGAAGACACTGGACCACAACAAAGATCTGGACAGACAAAGCAATCACTCCAAACTCCCTCACAAGAATGTGACACAGTCACTCTGGACCAAATGACTTAGAGCAACAAGATTCAGAAAGCAACATTTCCTGAGCTATTAAAAATCACAATTTATAATCTGGGACTGGTGCGGTTTCTAGAAGCTCAAAACTGATAAGGTTTATTGAACAAAAACATTTGCTAGCCTCAACATTTGCAGGGAGCTAGAATTGATCCTTCTTTCTTAGACTACTGGAACATGAAGTTCTAAACCAAAAGTGAAGATAAAATGCCACAAAGAACATATTCTATCTACCATCTTCCACAGAATTTTTGTACCTCATATTTCAAAATTTTCATATTCTACAAATGTTCAAAGTTTTGGTGAAGTCTATGATTAACAAAATCTACTCTGGAAACTAATATCAAAGTACCAGTTAATGTTTAGGTAAAAAACTGCATACAATTTCAATAACATTAGCAAAAATTATAAGTAGCTAAATAATTGACAACTCTATTTTAAAAATAATAATAGCTTAGTTAATTCTCACACAGCCTTATGAGATATGTACTATTATTAGCCTGAGTTCAGGGAAGGTAAGTAAGCTGCCAACATCATACGGCTAGCAAGTGGTAGAAGTAGGGTTTGAAGATCAGGCAGTCTGTCTTCAGAGTCTAAGCTTTTACCAATTTTACTTTACTGTCTATCTTATTATCTACTTATTGGGAGTGCATAAAAACTCAGGAGAATGTTATTTTACTAATAATTTGAAATGAACAAAGGGCACAGTCTCTTACCAAGATAACTTGAGTAAAGGTACAACATAATAACTGTGTGTCTTTTTTTCCATAAGCATAATGGCAGATCTGCTCAGGTCAGTATAAGAAAATGAATTGGAAGTGCAAAGAATTTCAACATGTATTTAAATATTTTATGTAAAAGCCACCTTCTAATAGTTTAATGTATGCTAATGTGTTTGAGGGAGCCCTGGTGGCACAGTGGTTAAGCATTTGGCTGCTAACCAAAAGGTCAGCAGTTCGAATCCACCAGTCGCTCCTTGATATTTACAACTGCCCAAATCAGAGATTTCTAAGTCTGATTTTTGAGTTTTATGCTTAGAAAATCAACAAGCAAAGACTAAACAAACTGCTTTATTGAGGGGCTAGCATTCTCTTTCTCTGTCACTTCTGAGCAAATATTAATTCCACCATATGACGTGAAACCGTTAAATTTTGTATGAGATTTAAATCAAATCCAAGAAAACAATTTCCTTGAAAACATATTGCCTATGTTTATGGACTGGTGTTTTAAGATGTCTAATAAGAGGACACAAAGAAATAATAATGGTAGGAAATTGAAAGAACAGAGACACTCACCCTAGTTTTGGCATCAATCTGACCGCCACGATCCAGTAAGAGCTTCACCATGTTTGTGTTTCCCCTTTTGGAAGCCACATGCAGAGGAGTGATTCCATTCTACACCATGAAGAGACCAAACAAGAGCATGTTGGGTATGACAGGGCATGATGGTGACGACTTTGTTAAAGGGCACAAAGGAGGTTGCGACCTACGTGGTAATTTGATTCAAGGTTTCTAAAGTTTCAATGTCTTACATTTTTAGGGCACAAAAAAAGCACACAAACCACAAAGCACTAGAGTTAGAGAGTGAAAAATGGAATGAAACTACATAATAACTAAGTTAGTCAATATCTACAATAAAAGTGTTCAATATGCACATTACTGACGAGAGAGAAAGGGAGAGCTTTTGTGTAATAGAAACAAAAATTCAGATCTTAGCTTGGGTAAGCCCTAGTCTCAATTCTGTCTTTCTTTTTCTAACACCCATGCCTTTGAACATTCTGGAACCTTAAAGTTTCTTATGCTTAAAAGTAGAACACAAATATACATCAATACCTACTGGGGGAAAAAAAAAGATTCTTTAAAACATCTTCAGAATAATTCAGTAAGAAAACACTTGAAAAATAAAACAAGATAGTTTCAGTGCAGAAAACTTCTAAGGACAAAATATCCATACATAACAATTATCTTCTTTTGTTGGCTGCCATATATCATAATTATGACAAGAATATATACTTGCTTTTTCTCCATGTCATAGATTTTAAAATATTAAATATTAAAATATCACATTTATTCATGTTATGTATACTGAGTTTTATAGTGTAGTTGAATTCTTTACAAAAAAAGCATACCATTAAGCATATAACTTAAAGTGATGTCTTTTTATGTGTTTTGGTAAGGCTTTTCATTTCAGCAAATTATCAATTCATAAAAAAAATAAATTCCCTGTTAAATTATGTGCCCTATAATCATTGGAAGACATACTACTTATATATTTTGAACTCAACATTTTAACAGTTTAATTATTTATTAACCTGAAGCTGCTCATTCAAAAATTTTGGTTCATATAAATGGCTATTTTGTAATGAAAGAATATCTTAATTCATAGTTAAATGAGAAATATCAGTATCATAGAATTTTTTTCAGTCTTCATGTAAACTAAAGCCCTGGAATAATTTTAAATATAATTGTCCATACAGATGTCTGAATTAATATCCTCCTTACCTACCATAAATGATTTGTGTGCATGTGGATTTACAACAATCTTATTTATCACTTGGGGTCGTGATGACTTCCTGTGATTTGAAAGAAGAAATGGAAAATCTAATATTGCTAGCGCAGATCCAGGTAAGCGAAAAAAATGAAGCCTTTAAGGAAGATAATGGTTATTTTCACTTCAAAAGTGAAACTTCATAGTTAAATACACATTTACTGCTATCTAAAATGGGAAACGATTTTAATCCATACCCTGGCTGTGAAGTCCACAGCAGCTCCCCGGTTTAGAAGAAGGGTTGCCACGTTGACATTTCCGTAGTGTGCAGCTATGTGCAAAGGGGTAAAACCACTCTAGAGAAAGCAAATAAAATGACAGTCAATAGAGCATTTTGCCTCTCTATGTTGCAGTCACCGTATTAGTGAAGAAAACCACATGGTAACTATCTAACATACGCACAACACAATTCAGATGATAAATACTTTTAATAAGACTCTGAATCTTAGTGCAATAAGGCAGTAAATAACTAAATATAAAGAGGTAAATAAATATCCTGCATTCCTTGAGAACGTTATTTCTAATTATCTTAGCTATTTATCAGATTTGCTGTTTATACCAAACGGCGTTTCTTGAGTTGGTTTAACATATTAGAGAAAAATACAATATGCTTAAACAACCTGTGGTTTAAGCCAAAGGATTAACATAATTACGAATAAAAAAATCTTATCTTCAGAGAAAGAGTCAAAACCAGTGTTAGATATATATATTTTAAAAAGCTTTGTGTGGCATTATATCTTTGTAATTATGAAAACATTGTGAAAATTTCTTACAAGGGAGTCACAATTCAGTGCAAATCATCTATACTGTCATATTTTTATCTTCTTCCATAAACTGTGTTTCGTCAGACTATGTCATTATAATGAAAAAGATTGAATGCATGGAATTAAACCAGAATTTATTAATAAAATAAAATGTGATAGAATCTACCAGAGCAAAACAATTAGATAGTCATTAAAGAACTGTTTGCTCTCAGAATGTTTTAAAATACGAGTCTGAAAATCTGAAATGGAAGAAAATATATTCTTTTTATTTCTTTTTCTGATGAAAATTTAGTTAGAAAATTTTGCCATTTTCACAATAGAAGCATATTAACAATTTTCTGATTAAGGTACACAAAGGTATATTATCTGATTTTTTCCTTGCCCTCCATAATTTTCATCACTTAATTAAAAATTATAGAAATAATGCAGACTGTTAATTGGCTATCAAATACTGCAGTTTTGAGGCAATTTTGTATTGTTTTCTTTGAAATGCACTTTGCTGTGCACTTTGCTGGGTTTTTAAGAAATATCTTCTAAATCACAACTGTTATTTTTCTACTCACTTGATACATAGGTTTTGGTGACTTTGTTTTAAAATTGCCCTAAATAAGTATTCAGGTAGTCTAAGTAAAAGAAATTCCTCTGTGCTATCAGCAAGTAATTTCTGACTATCTAAAACAAGGGCACAACATAATTTAACTATCAGACCAAATCCAAGGACTCTGGTCAAGGTATTTTTATTTTGTGTCTACATGATGCCAAAGATCCATCGAAAATGGAGGAGAAAATCCATCTACAACTGGCTATTATTTTATAAAATGTCAATATTTTATAGTTTTGGAAATAATTGACTGGTTTTTTGTTCATTTTATCTTGATTATTTCCTGTCATACAGACATAGCCTGAATGTGTGCCTATTATTCAAGTTTCAATTTAATTTCAGAAAAACTGCTGGTGAATGATTTTCAAATTATTTAAACATAATAATATTATATTTCTCATTTGTCAAAATAAACTAACTTATTATCTGACACAGCCTCATTGACCATCCATGATGATGCTGCAGGCTGTGATTCTTAGATCAACACTAGGCTGCTTTAAGCCCATTCAGAGGAACTTTTCCTGATTTATAAGAAGGTGGGAGGCAGTGTTAACGTTTCTAGGGGATTATAGATGGAGGGGTTCCCCCCTTTTGTTACTCTGTTGTCTTCAGAGGAATATGTCATTACTAACTACTGAGAAATAACTTAGTATCAATTTGCCCAAAGGAGTCCCTGGGTGGCACAAACAGTGAAAACATTAGGCTGCTAACTAAAAGGTTGCAGAGATGCCCTGGAAAAAAGGCCTGGTGATCTACTTCCGGAATTTCAGCCACTGAAAACCCTATGGAGCACAGTTCTACTCTGACACACAGAGGATCACCATGAGTTAGAGTCAGCTTAACAGCAACTTCCACTTTCAACATAATGTTTATAGTCAATATTACATTCAAGAATTTATCTTAAACAATCACCAAAAAGCAACTGAAAAACTAGAAGTATTAAAGTTAGTAATCAAGAAATCAATTTGTATGGTTTAGTCTTGAACAATTTCACCAGCAGGTAGACCTTTTTTTTTTTTTTTTAAGTTTCTGATCCAGATTCCATGCAAGAATATGGAACAGAAGAAATAATAAGGATAATTCAAATATCTTCATATCTCAGTGGGTAAATTTGTTAAAAATAAGATAATAATCTTAGAAACACATTACCAAAAAAAAAAAAAAAAACAAAAAACCAAACCCATTGCTGTCGAGTCAATTCCAACTTACAGCAACCCTATAGGACAGAGTAGACTGCCCTATAGGGTTTCCAAGAGGCAGCTGGTGGATTCGAACTGCCGACCTTTTGGTTAGCAGCTAAATGCTTAACCTCTACAACCAGGGCCGTTGCTCTCAGTAAATACTAAGTGTAAATGCTCAAAACCCTCAAAGGTCCACAACTCAGTGAACAAATGAGATGTGAGTTTTAAGAAGCCCTCAGCAAAGTCACAATCAAATTACATAGTCACTTGCCTTTGAATATAGGTTAATCTTTATAATATACTTTCAACAATGTTTGTGTTACTGCCTCTCTGTGGCAATGGTCAAGGGGAGATTGCTAGACACACATGCACGTGCGTGCGCGCTAACACACACACACACACACACACACACACACACACACACCACTGAGAGCCTTCTGGACTTAACACTCTTGCTGATGGATGTGGATTATTTTGGTACCTAGAAAATAGATGATTTCATGACAGGTATTTTAAGACTTAGAAAGATAAAAGCAAATGCCTGGTTTATGATATACTGAATATCATTATTGATTATATAGACTGTGGTAAAGACAAAAAGCATACAGAAAAAAAAAAAAAGAGCAACTGCTATCAGATAAGAGGATGAAACACAGTGGAGGAGAAATCTCCCTAATTTCCACTTTGCTAAACTCTAACATG
Organism: Trichechus manatus latirostris; assembly: GCF_000243295.1. NCBI lineage: Eukaryota > Metazoa > Chordata > Mammalia > Sirenia > Trichechidae > Trichechus > Trichechus manatus. The sequence goes on from NW_004444086.1 coordinate 2,600,207, forward strand.
AGAAATCTCATTAAGAAAATGAGATCACACCTCTTCTTGGCAATAAGTAGCAAATTGTTGACGAGGCTCCATTTAACTAAAAATACACATTAACTAAGAGTTTCATAGCATACTGTACTGAGATAAACTAGTTAAATAGTTATACTGGTTAAATGTTTCTAATATGTTACTTTAAATATTTTTGAATTATCAATTTGCCTTAAATATGGGAAAAATTTCCAAATTAATCTCCAAATAATAAAACTTCCAATTATTAGTATGAATTAGTGAGCATTTACTCTAACTGGGCAAAGAAAATAAATAAAAAGAAAAATCATATATATCTTGGTGTAACCGCAATACTGTACCTCGGTCGTCCTATTCGCCATCATCTGAAGCAGTGTTGTGTGGGAAAAAGAGGGAAGATATTACACAATGCAAAATTAAGGAAACAGTCAAGCTGCTCACTGCGATTGCTGATACTATTTCAACACGCCAAAATGCATTCTACTGAGAAAATACATCCCGTAACACTATACAATATGGTTTATCTTTCTGATTCTGTTTCTATTACTTATGACTATAAACAGATGTCTAAACAGTTGAACCTAAGAAGAGAAAAACTGTCTTGCATTTAATTATTTTTTTATTGTTGTTAGCGTACCCAACAGACATTCCCCTTCTTTCCAAAATACCTCTTAAATTAATTTATCTCTTTTCACGACCAGAAGTAATTTTGCATTATCACCACGGGCTACTTCTTTATCATGCCCCTGGAGGAATCCGGCAGCCAGAGAGTTCCTTTCCACAGATTTGTTCAGCTTTTACCTTGGACTGTACGTCAGCATTGTGGTCATTCTGAAGTAGGAGTGCGGCAGATTTGGTGTCATCTTTCCTTGCTGCAATATGCAGAGCTGGCAGCCTCACTTTCCCCTTTGTGTCATTCTCCAAGAGGATGGCCACTGCCTGGTTGTGTCCTTGCTGGAGAGCCACAGCTAGAGGAGTAAAGCCATCCTGGTAAAAAAGAAGTGGAAGAAAAAAAATTTCCATTAACATTTGGATGTTTGGGATCTAACTCTAAGCAACGGTACCACTCATTTTTTAAAGTAATGATGAAGAGTGAGGAGCAAGAGGATGATATATTACTGTGACATTTAAAAGTGGATTCTAATCAGTCATTTGCCATACCATGAACTAGTTTAGTCAGACTGTTTTCCTAATTTCGTCTACACATTTTGAAAAGCATCTTCACTCCCTAACAAAGCATATGACATATAGGATATGCTCAATAAATGTGTGTTTTCGATGGTAAAATAGAAAGTAGAACCAACCCTAAGTAATGCCTCCTTATGTAAAAGAAAAAAGTGGGAAGGATAGAAAGAACGAGCACCAAGTCTGATTAGGGAGCAAATGATAACCCAGACAGGGAAATAAAATAAGTAGCTAACTATGCACATTGCTTAAAACAACTTATATTGGTTAGGGGAAAATGAAAACTGGATGGGATGCCCTATGATCAATTCAATTTTGGAATTGATTCGACAAATTAGGCTAATTCATTACCTTTGTACCTGTTAATTTTCTATTATTTAAATCATTTAGATATAAAATTACATGTGCTGAACAATCAGCTTTTCAATTCTAACTTTAAAAAAGAGAGATGGCTAACCAACAACTGTATTGCACAGGTCACACAACGTCAGGGAGTCTTGGGGATAGATGGATAATCATGCAAGAAAATTTGGAAGGCTAAGTTTTCTCTCCAGAAACATGTATTCATTTCCTGGGAAGGATTACACGTTCTAGGCTCTACGTATGTATAAACTTTGCTTAATCCACAAAAGTTTGAAAACAAGTCTCAAGGCTAGAAGTTTCCATTCATATAGAGCAATAAGATGGTACATTTAAAGATTACAGTCTAGGCACAATGGCAATTTACCACAATCTTAACTACTCAGTGTTTTCAGTGATAATGTTTAAAAAGGTAACTGTGGACTTTTGTTGGAAAATCATTTCCCTTAAGCATATTGTATCATGCATGAACTACCACAATAAGAATTGAATTTTAAACAAATATATTACTTAACAGGATAACAGGACTGAAGAGTAAAGCATGCAGCATTCTAAGATGAAAACTACTTGCCTAAATTTACAGGTTTCTTTGGCACAAACGAAATACTCCATGAAGGAGGGAGATACAGACTCATTGTCATGTACCTATGTAATTTTATTACCTCCTGCAACCTTGGGATAGCTTATATTAAGAGTGTGAAGTTTATTTTTTTTTAGACACAAGGAATTTGCTCAAAGAAAAGAATCTCATTAAAATGTTTTAGCCTTCAATTTTAGTAACATTGGAAAAAAAGGAATAGAGAAGGGAATTATAAAAAGGGTACTAGAGGGACAGAGAATTCCCTTCAGAGGATTGAACTTTGAACTCTCATTAGATGGATTTCATACTAAACTATAATCCATGGGAGAAGGTTAAATATTTGGAATGATTTGTTCAAGTACCTCAACTACCCGCATGAAAAAGAAAACAAGTTTTAAAGTTCAGTAGCTTCGTTTTTTTAATCATTTATTTACCAATGCTAATTGCTATAATTATGTGATTTTTTTTTAAAATTGTGCTTTAAGTGAAAGTTTACAGTTCAAGTCAGTTTCTCATACAAAAATTTATACACACATTGCTATGTGAACCTAGCTACTCTCCCTATAATAGGACAGCACACTCCTCCTTTCCACCCCTGATTTCCCATGTCCATTCAACCAGCTTCTGTCCCTTTTTGCCTTCTCATCTCGCCTCTGGACAGGAGCTGCCCCTTTAGTCTCATGTATCTACTTGAGCTAAGAAGCACTCTCTTCACCAGTATCATTTTATGTCCCATAGTCCAGTCTAATCTTTGTCTGAAGAGTTGGCCTCAGGAATGGTGTTAGTTTTGGGCTAACAGAGAGTCTGGGGACCATGTCTTCTGGGGTCCCTCCAGTCTCAATCAAACCATTAAGTCTGGTCTTTTTACTAGAATTTGAGTTCTGCACCCCACTTTTCTCCTGCTCCATCAGGGACTCTTTGTTGTGTTCCCTGTCAGGGTGGTTATTGGTGGTAGCCGGGCACCATCTAGTTTTTCTGGTCTCAGGCTGATGGAGTCTCTAGTTTACATGGCCCTTTCTGTCTCTTGGGCCAATATTTTCCTTGTGTCATTGGTGTTCTTCATTCTCCTTTGCTCCAGGTGGGCTGGGACCAATTGAGGCATCTTAGATGGCCACAGGCTACCTTTTAAGACCCCAGACGTCACTCACCAAAATGGGATGCAGAACATTTTCTTAATAAACTTTGTTATGCCAACTGACCTAGATGTCCCCTGAAACCATGGTCCCCAGACCCCAGCCCCTGCTACTCTGTCCCTCGAAGTGTTTGACTGTATTCAGGAAACTTCTTATCTTTTGGTTTAGTCCAGTTGTCCTGACTTCCCCTGCACTGTGTGTTGTCCTTCCCTTCACCTAAGATAATTTTTATCTACTATCTAGTTAGTGACTACCCCTCTGCCACTCTCGTAACCATTAAAGAATGTTTTCTTCTGTGTTTAAACCTTTTCTTGCATTATTATAATAGTGGTCTCATACAATATTTGTCCTTCTGCAACTAATTTCACTCAGCATAATGCCTTCCAGTTTCATTCATGTTATGAAGATGTTTTGCGAATTCATTGTTGTTCTTTATGGTTGCGTAGTATTACATCGTGTGAATATACCATAATTTGTTTATCCATTCATCCGTTGATGGGCCCCTAGGTTGTTTCCATCTTTTTGTTTTCGTGAACAGTGCTGCAATGAACATGGGTGTGCATATATCTATTCATGTGACGGCTCTTATTTCTCTAGGATATATTCCAAGGAGTGGGATTGCTGGATCGTATGGTACTTCTATTTCTAGCTTTTTAAGGAAGCGCCAAATCGATTTCCAAAGTGGTTGTACCATTTTACATTCCCACCAACAGTGTCTAAGTGTTCCAGTCTCTCCCCAACCTCCCCAACATTTATTATTTTGTGTGTTTTGGATTAATGCTAGCCTTGGGGTGAGATGGTGTCTCATTGTAGTTTTGATTTATATTTGTCTAATGGCTAATGATCCTGAGCATTTCCTCATGTATCTGGTAGCCGCATGAATGTCTTCTTTGAAGTGCCTGTTCATATTCAAATTAAGTGAAATTTTAAAATTTTAAATATTTCTTCTCAAACATGAATTGTGTTACCATATTAAATTATAACAACGTGATTGTTTTAGGTGGTCACAATGTCCTGATTAGTAATTGATTTTGGCAAATTAGAGCTACCAACAGGTTCAGGGTAGGTGCCTTCTTCACACATATTCACACATGTGCACACACGACTGTAGATGATAGAGATAAAACATAAGACATTAAATAGCAATCAACCATGGAGCCATGTAAAGCGATTATTTTTTTGCATAATGATAAACTGAAAGGGAAGTACAAAGGTTTGTCCAGATGTGTGCTTCCTGGTAATCATAGGGGCTGGGAGTAGGGGTTTAGTCAACTATGTTTATAAATAATAAGAAAAAAATTAAATTATTAAAAAATGAGACAATTAACAGGTATATGTGTCTAAGCTATAATTCAATGCCTCATATGATTCATATGATTCATTTCAAAAGCCGCATTTCTGCATGGCTAGCAGAGGGAGTTTTAAATTTCTGAGGAATCAGAGTGTAACATGATCTCTACAGATACAATGCACCTAAAGGGGTATTTCTGGAAGCAGACCAAAATGCTGCCCCCGAAGGGGCCAGGAGACAGCTGAGAATGCCAGCAAGCTGAGTTTCCCTAAACCATACACCAGAAACACGGAGTCTATTTGGTGAGCAGAAGGACTCTATAGTGTAAAGGTTTGTTGTTGTTATTGATGTTGTTTTCTGATAAAAGAGTCTCTGCCTTCAAGGAAATAAAATAAAGCATAGACTTCCTTATTTTGGTACATTTCTCAGTGGTTTTGAGGTAGAGATATAGTCTCATATTGTTGCCCAAGCTTGGTCTGAAGATAGTCACATGTTAGTCATTGACAGAATTAGTATTTCAGAAAACACTGGCCCTAAATCATAAAAATCACACCATACTCATGAGGCAGGAGTGTAAAATTGTATGCTGAATAGAGACCTTGAAATCATTTCATACTAGGCAGTTGGGGTAGAGAGCAAGTTTTGTTTTCAAGTCAGAATCAGGAGATGTAGTTTCTTTAACTGTGTTGGGTTTTTTTTTTACCTAGTGAGAATAAGCTGTCAGGAAGTTATTATAATTATTGGCTCCATAAAAAGTTATCTCCCAAAGGGACTGCAAATGAGTTTAATAAATGTTAATGATCCCCCTGACATGCACACACACAAACACACACACCAAATACAGAGCAGAGGGAGGGAGTTAGCATTTACTTTACCTAAAGATTTAATTTTGCAGAAAAGAAGTCATATTGAATATTAAAAATATCAATATAGTTTCTGGTGACAAGTATGTACCAGTCATCTTTCACTTAGGCCAGGAGTTTTTCAATTTTATTGGTGGAACCATAAAATATGAAATAAGAAATACAATGCCTGCATGTACAATGCCTGCAAGGGGATCCTCTTTCCCCCTTCTCCCCCGTCACTCTCCTCCAAACTTCCAGTGGCCCCTGAAGTACCTTCTCCAAGCACATGAGTATCACTAAAAATAATCACTGCTGTAGACAATCACTGAACTTGCTCCTTAATCCGTCTAAGCAAAACTGTGAAGGAATATGCAAAGTGCGTTCTGTTCATAAGTGGACATGCTTAGGAAAGGGAAAGCGATGTTCTCTCTAGAAATTCTTGTCCACCCCAACCCCTTCTCACCTCCAGATGCCCTGAACGTTGTGAAACTGCATTCTTCTTGAACCGTCTATTCAGTTTTTGTCATAATCATACTGACACAACCATCTATCACAATTTGGGCTTCAGAAAATATGGACAGCTCTTTTAGTGTCAATTCCTTATAAAATTGTGCTAACATCATTACCTATGAACTATTTATGATCATTAAAATTGTTCCTTTAAGGAATTTTTTTGGATTGCAACAAGGATAAAATATTGATGAAAAGAGATGCAGAGCATTTATATTTACTTAATTTTAGAATTAAAAAAAAAATTTAGAATTAAAAAAACTTCCAAAAGCTAGAGTATACCAAACTGATAGAAATATGATTTCATGTGAAAGTAAATTTACATGAATCTAATATAAAAGCATAAAGTCTATGAGCAAAATCCTGGGTCATTCATTCATGGCCACTGCTTTAGAGTACAATAGTAACATGAACATTGCTAATGTATTTTAGACAAGGTAACAGATATTCTCTGTGTTTGGATATAAAAAATATGGACATTAAGATCAAAGAACTGGAGCCTTTAGGGATGACAGCCTTACCTCAGTAGCAGTGCTCTGATTAGCTCCGTTTTCCAGCAAGTATTTGACAACATCAATGTGGTTTTCTTGGGCAGCCATGTATAAAGGAGTGAAGCCATTCTGAGGACAAATAATAAAAAAGACATCTTTAATCCTTTGTAAAATTTAAACCAGGGAAGAATATGAGACAGGGAAAAAGAGAATACTATGAAGTAAACCTTTGAAATGGTGAAACTGTATAACATATCTTTACACTGAAGAAACCATATTTTTATTTACCATTCTTATGCTAGACAAAATCAAAGTGAATCAGTTCCCATACAGAATTCCTAAAGGAATGACAAGAAAAGGATAGTGAGGAAATATATCCCTTTTTTCCTGTCTTCATTTCAGTATCAGAGATTCAAATTTCTCATCACCTAACACTGAGTTAAAATGAAAGATATTTAGTATTTTAACAACTATATAATTCTACAATATATATAATTCTCTCTATATATAATATCTATATATTATGTTGGAGCCATGGTTGCACAGTGGTTAAATGTTTGGCTGCTAACCAAAAGTTCAGCTGTTCGAATCCACCAGCTGCTCCTTGGAACTCCTATGGGGCAGTTCTACTCTGTCCTATAAGGTCGCTATGATTCAGAATCAACTCTACAGCAATGGGTCTGGGTTGTTTTTTTTTTTTTTTTTGAGATATATTATGGAAATGTTCCTGTATTTATCAATTTGTAAACTATTTAAACAGACCACCATTACTGTAAATATACACAGTTTAGTTAGCACCCTTAAAGGTATAAATTATTACTCAGACCAGAATAGGCTGGGGGAGAATGCAAATCTGACTGAAAATGTAAAAATCTGTATTTTGATGTTCTAATTTAGGTACCCGGTTTATTATTGAACATCTTTATATTGTTTTTAAAAAGTCATTCTGAAATTCTGTCGTTCAGTAATTTTCACAGTCATTTATTTAATTCCTTGTTAAAATCCAGCCACTGGTAAGTGCTGTGGACACAGTAGTGAACAAGATAGACACATCTGTCTTCATGGAGCACAACTATGATAATATTATAACATTATTAGGTTATCATAGGAGAAAATCACTGACATTATAACATTTGAGTTTAAAATTAAGTTTAAATCATCAGATTTTCTTTTCATTAGATCCTTTGCACTGTGTAATACCTCTTTAAGAAAAAAAAAACCCTACAAAACTGCATAACAAAGAAAACTTGTGAAATAACTCCTAGAGCTCTTTGGAAACCTAATAATTCTCTGAAAACCATATCATAATCTTAAACATAGATGATTTCCTGACAATTTACACATCTTCATCAGAATAAGTAAAAGCATAGATGAGAGGTTAGGGATCTATATTTTAAAAAATGTAAAAGGAGAGAAAAATAGCTTTTTTTAAAGTATGTTATTAAGTAAAATTCTTCTGTATGCATTGTATAAGTGTGGAAAATCATTCAAAGTGGCCAAGGTCCAGCTAAAATATATGAGTAGAATAGTGTATGAGTATAACAAGTAAAGTCATTTTAAACTTGATTATAAAAGAAAATCTGCAGGCTTCAAATGATGGAGGAAAATTCAAAACTAAAATAGAAATATTAGAAAAGGAATAAATTAACAATATTGTAGGATTCAGGAATAACTTGCTAACTAGATAGCATATTTTTAAAAACACAACAAACAGGTGACATCTTGAGTATTTTAAGAACACTGAAGAGGTGGCGGAAGGATGGAATTAGAGAGTCAAAAGAAGGGAAAGCCAGGATGGTTAAAAACAATGAGTGGGTGTGGAACGGGGCTCTTTCATGACAAGTAAACGGCAAGGATGGAAGGAACTTTTAACAGACTGAGATAATTTGTTAACATGCTTTCCTCCTAAGGAACCTTATAAACACAGCGGGGGAAAAGGAAACAGACAGCGATTGCCAGGTCTGCAAGGGAAAGGGGATGTACCATCCTTAGGCCCCTGCCTAAAAGAGGCAGTTGCCCTGGGTCCTGAGCTTTAGAGGAAATCTCCTCAGGCTGAGCAGGGCTGGGAATCCAGAGGGCCAAGGAGATGTGCCCACTCTGATCCTACACCTCCTCGGATTCCAGACCTTGCAGCAGGCTCAGAGCTACACAGAATCCCTGCCTAAGTGACCCCAAGTATAAATCTAGTATTTACTCAGATTTTTTCCTAGGATTCATCCTCCTAAGGGTCTATTGCAATGCATACTGTATGACAGGCTGAAAAACGGCCCTCAAATATGTCCACATCTTAATCCCCAGAACCTGTGAATGTTATCTTATATGGCTAATGGGAATTTGGAGATGTGATTAAGGATCTTAAGATGGGAAGATTTTACTGGATTATCAAGTGGGCCCAATGTAAATCACAAGCATCCCTACGAGAGGGAAGCAGGAGTTCAGAGAGAAGAGAAGATGCTACACTGTTGGTTTTGAAGATAGAAGACAGAGCCATGAGCAAAGGAATGTAAGGAATGCAACTCTAGAAACTGCAAAAGGCAAGGAAATGGATTCTCCCTTAGTGGCTCCCAAAGAAACAAGCCCCACCAATACCTTGGTTGTAAAAACGTAAAACTCATTTTCGACTTTAGACCTCTGGAATTGTAAAAGAATAAATCTGTGTTGTTTTAAGCCATTGAGTCTGTAATAATTTGTTACAGCAGCAACAGGCAGCTAATACACACCCCTAGAATTGTTTGCTAGGGAAGGTGCATGTAAGAGATAAAGAGAGCTTGTACGTGCAGGTTGGGGTATCCACACCCTTACCCGTGATGCCCGTGTGATGCAGACAGAGCCAGGGATGGGAAGAGAAGAGGGACTGGCTGTAGGCTACAGTCCCAGGGTTGGTACTCGCCTTGACCACAATCCTGCATGGAACTCCAAGAATTCCCAGACATCTAAATTTGGACCTGTCATGTTGTTATAAAGGTACATTTGTCATGTAGAATAGAAGATACTTATTTAATAGTTTGTTAGCTTGATATATATCTTTTAATTTTTAAAAACATACTATAAGAGGGCCTCTTTCGCACTCTTGCACTGGGCCCTGCAAGTGTTAGAGGTTAGGGTTAGGCGTTAGGGTTAGAGGTGGGCTACAGTGGTAAAAGTAGGAAAAAGAAAAATCAAGACTGATAACATATCTCATATAAAGGGGAAAAGAGCAGTGATGGACAAACATTCAGAATCTTGAATACCATTTGTATGCCTTGTGCCACAACCTCTGCATGCAAGCCTCCCAGCAGAGTAGTGGGTACGGATATGAAGAACAATAACAATAAAAATGAGCTTCTGTGATATGCTATCCACTGTCCATTGTGAGAGATACTTGAGAATACATTGTCTCAAATTATAGTGAACACGTTTCCCAGCTTGTCTGAGACAGTCTAAGTTTATGCATAGTATCCTGGAGCAATTATTAAAAGTGTCTTTGTTTGAATGATAAAGTAAATGATCCGATACTACCTCTGATACTTAGAATAGTGCTGCAACATTGGTCTTATTGTCGCCAATGGAGCTGAGGCAGCTGACTCAAACACTTAGGTACGGGGCCAAAGTCTCACAAGTAATAAGTGAACTTGGAGTGATAGCCTTCAGTTTGGATTTTATCCCAAAGACTGCCTGCCTAGCTGTGTGGCAGACTCTCGTGTGGAAACAGTTAAGAATACAGAAGCCTAAGGCACTGACCCCCACCCCTACTGAGTAGGAGTCTCTGTGTGTGAAGCCCAATCACATGCATTTTTAAAAAGCTCCATTTCTGAAATTGCCTTAAGAAATTTGTTATTGGCAAGGCAGAACAATTGCATGATTTTAGGCAGGGAGCAACATGATCACATTTGCATTTCAGAGAGCTCATGCTGGAGAGCAAGCATGACTTGTTTGGGGATATTGAAGCAAGAGTGGAAATGGGGAGTTAATTGGCTTTTGCAATATTTGTAAATTGGAGTCCCCTTGTGGTACAAATGGTAAACGTGCTGGCCTGCTAGCTGAAAGATTGGTGGTTTTAGCCCACCAATCAAGACTAATTGATCTACTTCCAAAACATCAGCCATTGAAAACCCCATGGAGCACCGTTCTATTCCGCACACATAGGGTCACCATGAGTTGAAATGGACTCTGTGGCACCCGGTTACATAAAAGGTGAAGGATACATGAGCATAGCCAACAGTGTGGCTGTGGAGAGGAGGGGCGTCATTTAGTGTTACAAAATATGTGAAGTAAGAAGGCAATAAAGATTTACTAAAGGTCCTAAAGATGTACAAATTATCCTTCCTTTACTATCTGATGCTACTTAACAAAAGCTAGTTCACTGGAGGAAACCCTGGTGGGTGTAGTGGTTAAGTGTTATGGCAGCTAACCAAAAGGTTGGCAGTTTGAACCCACCAGGTGCATGAAGCATGAAGCATGCCTATGGGTAGCCTGGACAGAGCACTGCGGCACATTAACAGAAGTGTAAATTTTATAGGAAAGCATTTATTTTCACACATCAATAGGTTAACAACACAGAATTATTGGCCTCTCTGTACATATATACAAGTGCTATCCAATATATTGTCTTTTTTTCTAAAATGGTGTGGTTGCATCTAGATAGTCAAGCATATGTTTTTCTCCTTATTGGTATAAAACAGTCAATGAGGTCCACAGCCTAGGCTGCAATTTGGTAGGTCCAGGTTGGTCCAGCATTACCAGTTGTTACAGTAGTTCTGATGTGACTGAAGGCATTGATAGATGACAGGTAGATAGGTAGGTAGGTAGGTAGACAGGTAGATAGATAGATAGGTAGATAGGTAGGTAGGTAGGTAGGTAGACAGGTAGACAAACAAACAGCTGCTGTCTATTTGACTCCGACTCCTGGTGATCCTACATACAATAGAATGCAACACTGCCTTATCTGTGTCATCCTCATGACTGCAAGCACGTCTGAGTCCCTTGTTGGGCTATTGTGGCAATCCATCTTACCGAAAGTCTCCTTCATCCTCATAGGCCCCCTACTTCATCAAACAGGAAGTCCTCCTCTAGAAATTGATCCCTTCTGATGGTAATGTTCTGTCGTGATCCATAAGGTTTCCATTGGCTAATTTTATGGGAATTGATCACCAGGCCTTTCTGTACTTACGAAAAATGTCCACCATTGGTGATCCTTCTAGTATTTGAAATACATTGGTGGCATAGCTTCCATTATCACAGTAACACACAAACCACCACCGTACAACAAACTGACAGACAGTTGGTTATTAGATACCAATTGTCTCTACCAATTGGTTATTAAATACTTTAAACATTACCTCTGTCCATAACAAGTTATTAATTATTTGTCATTCATTTAAATTTTCAGCAAAAATATGTTTGGTGACTCTTCAGTGCTAGGAACTGTGTTCAGCTTTAGTATTTTTGAGATGAAAGACAAAGTTCCTGTTTATAAGGAGCTCACAGTCCAGAGGTCAAGATAGACAAGTAAGCAAACTACTGAATTACAGTTCAGGATATACAACATAGTGGTTAAGAGCTATGGCTGCTAACCAAAAGGTTGGCAGTTTGAATCCACCAGCCGCTCCTTGGACATCCTATGAGGCAGTTCTACTCTCCCGTATAGGGTCGCTGTGAGTTGGAAATGACTCACTCGATGGCAATGGGTTTGATTTTTTTTAATGCACATATATGGTTAGTTTTTTTTTTTAAGTTATGTGTTGAATATAGAGAGAATATGAAAGAAGGGCACAGAACTCACTGGTTAAGGAAATTATATCAGAAGGAGGTGATGTTTGAACTGAGTCATGCAAATGCTGCCGTTAGGCACAGAAGCAGGAAGGGCATTTCAAACAGAGGAAACACCATGAGATGAGAAAACACAGAACACATGGGGCCTTGAGAATACTGCAATGCGACCAGGGAAAAGGGCTTGTGGCAGTGAGGTGGGGGACAGGAGGCTGAGAGGGAAGGATCAGTCCCTATCTGCATGCAGAGGAGTCTGAATTTCATTCTGAAAGCGTGGGGAGTCAGCAAAGGGTCTCATTTGCATTTTAAAGGGATTACTATGCCAGGAGTGGGGAGGAGAATAGATCAGACCTTAGCCTGGAAGAGTAGAAAGAAGTCTTTTATAATAATCCAGATGAGAAGTAAGGATTTAAAATATTAATGTGATTTTGATATTTTAAAATGTCATTTACTATTCATGTATTTATATCCTACTTAATGCCCTCAAAGATTATAAGTGATTTCAGTTTGTTTGATTCATTAGTCATAGATAATATTTCTCAGATTTATTAGAGCCGATAGGTACTAACCGTAGTCACATTTTTTAAAAAATCTAGAAATTCTGATGTATTTTAGAAAAGTCAAATACTTAAACTATTACAAAAATTGTTGTCTTATTTACACTAGTGATATAACTAAACGAAAAACCAAACACGTTGCCGCAAGCAGATTCTAACTCATAGTGACCCTATAGGGCAGAGTAGAACTACCTCATGGGGTTTCTAAGGCTGTAATCTCTACAAAAGCAGACTGCCACATCTTTCTCCCATGGAGCAGCTGGTAGGTTAGAACAGCCTACCTTTAGGTTAGCAGCCAGTTGCAAACTTCTTGCATCACCCCGAGACCTCTATTGCCGTTTACCCTACTAAGTTTGGGGTACTTTGTTATGTAGCAATAGCTAACTAACACAATATCCAACAAGGTCCTACATGATCTGATCCTGCCCTGTCTCACCAACCACAATATTTACCACTTTTACCCTATATTGCTTCCTTTTTCTTTACTCAAAAGAACTCATATCAATAGTTATTTTCAAACATTTTTAGTCATACAACACTCTTTCAAATGCTATCTAACCCAGAAACCCCCCAAATAAAAGATTAAACATGGCTGCTCTGTTTGAAGGAGTACCTGGGTGGCGCTAACGGTTAAGCGCTTGACACTAGCTGAAAGGTTGGCGGTTTGAACTGACTCAGAGGCTCCTTGGAACATCCTCCTGGCCGTTTGCTGGCATCACAGCCTTGCAAGCCTATGGAGCAGTTCTACTCTATATACACGGCGTTGCCATGAGTCCGAGTTGACTCAACGGCAACTACCAACAACAACAACAGCAGTGTTTGAAACTGGCTGAATTATAACTGTTCAGCAATATCTTTTCCATCCCCAAACTACCAAGGCAATGGTTTTTAAACTGTGTTGTGTCACAAAGAAGTATATCCGGGATTATTCTTGTAGAACGGTGCATTTTAAGAGCTATCGCTGTTTGAAAGCATAAAGACAAAGCAGCCATCTTTATGGCGTTTTGCAATAGAAAAAAGATTAGATCTTTGAATTAATAAGAAAGAATTGGTCAGGTAGGTAACGTATATTTTTGCCTAGATGAAGCAGTCTATAGCTCAGAAAAATTTGAAAACTACAGCTTTCAGGCATTACAATAATCTTAATTCCATGGGTCATTGGCCAGTTTTCTAAGAGTATTACAAATATTTTCCATATCTACTGGAAACCACAGTTGATGAATTACACAAACAACTCCAACAGTAGAAAAATGGGAGTTATGTTTATAGATATCTCTTACTTGAACTTATTAAAAGTAAAATTTCCCTTTTAAAGAAGCATTCTGTCTTTTGCAGGCAGGTCAGTGACAAGATTTAGACTTCCTCATAGAGCAGAATTCATCAGTCGTCTTACCCATGATCTCTGAGGAGGCTCTTCATCACACACCAGTTAGCACTGTTTGGGAGTTACTAATCTAGTTACTGTGCCAGATACTACGTATTGTCTTCTTCAGTTAGAATTAGCATTATGAGAAACAAGGCTGGGGAGCATCCCAAAATTATCACCCAGCTTTAACGTCAGGATGATTCAAATCATTTCTCTAAATATATCATGAATGCACAGCTGCAAAGGATGTAAAAACCAATAGGTACTAATTGTAGTTACAAAAATAAAGACTATTTTGTGTGCTCTGGGGGTGTAATTAGGGCAAAGAACAAAAGGTAATGACTATACACTTGCTTGGTAGTTAAGAAGACATTTTATTAATTACAACGTCACACAAATTTTCTCGGATGACCCAAATTTGACAATTTTTACCAGGGTTAGGATATTATGAGCATTTTAACCTCCATCCCCTCTCTGAAGGTCCTCTTTAAAAGATTATAGCTGAACTATCAAACATTAAAATGATTAATGTTCTAAATCTTTCTAGGGAGGTTAAACTTTATTGAGCATTTACTATGCTATCTTGTTTCATTCCTACAAATACCGTGTTTATGAATGAGACTGTGGCTCATAGTCCTTCACCCAAAGACACAGTCACAAGTGGTGGGGACAGGATCTGAACCATCAAGGACTCCAAACTTAGTGCTCCTTCCTCTCCCCACAGCAGTCCCCTTCGACCAGGATCCAATCGCCTCAGAGAACAACCATATTTTTACCCAATAGTTGGACAAGTATCTGCCTAGTGTAATTATGGAACTTTCATGAACTGCTTGATGAAGAATGTCCAAGTGTGCTTCTAGAGCATATGAATTTTCCAGTTTTTTATTTCCAGTGAATAAGAAATTTGAGGTGATGGTAATGAAAAGAGAGAAGAGTATACACTTTATGTGTTATTTAACTGTAACAGCATAGTGAGATAAGGAATGTTCTTTCTATTTGACTTAAGAAATTAACATTCACAGGAATTAAGAAGCATGCCTAAATTGTCACACTACTTAAAACGTGGAGGTGGGACTTGAACCCAGTACCACCAGTTGTCACTGAGTCAATTCCAATTCATGGCAACCCCATGTGTATCAGAGTAGAATTGTGCTCCACAGGGTTTCCAGTGGCTGATTTATTGGGAAGTGTATCACCAGGCCTTTCTTCCAAGATGCCTCTGGGTGGACTCAAATCTCTAACCCTTCTGTTAGCAGCCGAGCACCTTAACTGTTTGCAACACCCAGAACTCCTTACACTATTGTATCACGTGCAGCAGATTTGACAGGTAGTATTCAGTCATGTCTGGGTGCTGCTAGCAATCAGAAAGACCACTGAAAATACTATCCTTCTATTGGGGCTACCATGATCCTAGTTTTTATCTCCCATGGATAAACATTTGAACTATTCTATACATTTCTATGTATTTCAAGTTACTTACCCCAGTGTATACTATAGATCAATCCAATTTAATCTTCCTAAAAGCTATTTTCAACAAGCTGCTTTTCTACATTGTAATTTTACTGATCATGACTGAAGATCCATTTCTGTAGACCATGAATGATGATCAGGACTTTTTAATCTGATTACCCATGTTACCCAGAAAGTCATATTAAGAACAATGCCTTAATATATATTCTGATGTTGTTCTAGACCAGCTTGTCTCACCAATATTTCTATAGTCAGCATGCTCACTTCTGCCTCCTGGCATTGTTGTTATTAACTGTCCTGTCTGGAAAGCCATCCCTTTCATTTTCCCCTGTGAAGACCTTATCCACTTTCACTGCTTGGCTCAAGTCCTCCATAAAGCTTTTCATTAACTAAACCAGCTGCCACTGAGTCAGTTCCAACTCATGGCAACCCCATGTGTGTCAGAGTAGAACTGTGCTCCAACGGGTTTTCGATGGCTAATTTTTTTGAAGTAGATTGCCAGGGCTTCTTCCAAGGTACCTCTGGGTACCTTGAACCTCCAAGCTTTCAGTTAGCAGCTGATCATGTTAACTGTTTACACCACTTGAGGACTACTATCATTAACTAAATCTAGCCAATTCTGATCTTTCTCTGTCGTATACAGTCTGTTGCATACAATTTAGTATCGAATCATATACCGTCTTCTGTTGTTTGCCTTTGTTTCTCGTGTGCTCATCTTCACTTTGCATGTAACCTGTACTCTTCTTAAAATCAGCTCTCTGCCTTACACTTGTTTGTAATCATCTATAACAATCAGCACTGTGCTGAGTACACAGCAAGTACCCAACAAATGGCTTCTGACTAATAGTTTACTCTTAGCTTTATTTTCCTCAGTTTAAAATTTAAATTTAATAGGTTACTTGCCATCCCCTGATTCTACAAAGGAAGTGGCTGATGATGTTTTATTTCCCTACATCTAACTCCAAAATGTGGAAAACATTTATCTCCATGTTTCACTTTGCAAAAATGAATAAATACCTCATTAATGTAACTTTTAAGCTATGACTGAGGAACTCTATTGTCTACGGCTTTGGGTGGGTAAACAAAACAATGAGAAAGCAAATGAATTTTAAAAAAATCATAGAGAAAGCAAATTAAAAAGCAAATGAAATTTTTAAAATGAAGGAAACAAAAATTTTAAATGATATATACAAGGTAGAGCAGTGAGTATTTGTTGATACCCAGTAAGGATCATTTCCCTTTCAGAAAAGTGTCCTGGTTTGTCATTAGGCTATCAATGCTTCCCCACATAGTTCATGTAATTCCCATGAAGTAGAAGCTTCCTTCTCTTTCCTAGCTCCAGATATGGCACCAGATGACTTAAGCTAATCATTGCCTTTCATTTTCTTAGATACAATAACTGGTTTAAACAAATTTGAGCAAGAGAAGTAAGCTAACTCAATCACTCAAGAAGAAGAAAAATTAAGGCATTTGAACTGTGGTGTTGGTGAAGAATATTTAATATACCGTGGACTGCCAAAAGAATGCATAAATCAGTCTTAGAAGAAATACAAGCAGAATGTTCCCTAGAAGGGAGGATGGCAAAACTTCCACTAGCTTACTTTGGATACGTCATCAGGAAAGACAAATACTAGAAAAAGACATCATGTTTGGTAAAGCAGTAGGCCCGCGAAAAGAAGGGAAACCCTCAAGGAGATGGAATGACACAATATCCACAAAAATGAACTCAATTCAAACATGCTAACTATCACAAAAATGGCGTAAGACTAGGCAACATTTTGTTCTGTTAAACATAAGGTCACTATGAGTTGGAGCCGACTCAATAGCAACTAACAACAACAACGACAATCAGTCAAATTCTGAATTCTCTTTTGGAAATCTGGGGCAGACTCTGAACAAGAAACAGTGTGGCTCCTATTCCTGCAGGCACCTATCTTAGGCTCAGGGGGATGCCAGCCTTAGACTGAAGCTGGCACTGCAGAAATCATGGCAAAGAGAAAGAATCTGATTCCTCGATTACAAATGAGCTACCAGAAAAAAAACTGGCCTGGAGCTCACTTCACCTATTGGAACTTCCTAGTTATAAAAACCAATAAAGTCCTTTTTAAAAAAAATTTCCCAAGTATGAGTTCAGTTTTTTCTTATTTGCAAATGAAGGTGTTCTAATTGCTATGAACATCTATACCAAAATATATCTTATACTACTGTCACTAGTTTAAAATAAAGCATTTTTTTGAAATCTGAAACATACCACAATGAATATCACAGAGAAAAAAAGTATGAAAAGCATAATTTACTGTTGTTATGTTTGAAAGCTATTCTTCGGTGACCCTGAGAAATATCTGAAGGGAAAAAAAAAAAAAAAAACTTTTGGTGCTTTAACCACTGTGCTACCAGGGCTCCTTCTTCTGGGTATAGGTCCATGACATTGAAATATCAAGTCAATAACAATTACTGTAGGGAGCTTTCAATTTCCCCCAACAGAACAAAATCCATGCAACTTAAATAATTAAATAATTACTTTGAATTAAGCCACAGTACTGGTTTAATTGCGGCCCCAGTAGCATAGTCGCTACGAGCTCAGGCTGCTAACCAAAAGGTTGGCAGTTCAAATCCACTAGCTGCTCCTTGGAAATCCTGTGGGGCAGCTCTGCTCTGTCCTATAGGGTGGCTATGAGTTGGAATCGACTCGATGACAACGGGTTTTTTTTTTTTTTTTTGGTTTATTGGTTTAATTCGTTATTGTTCTATTGTTTTGAAATCAACTAAATATATTTAGGATCAAGTAATTTTGACTCCAGGTTCAAACCTTCAGACTAAGCTATACCTGTTTTACTTCTTTCACACTCTATAATAGAAAAAAAAGATTAATGAATGATTACTTAATAGGTTTCTTATTTCTAGCCAACTGTCTTTGAGAAAACAAAACGTTGCTCCAAGTCTTTAAAGACGCATCTAACATAAAACATTGTGTGGTTCATTTGGACCACATTATCTAAAGCCACATTTTTCATAGCCCTGTCAACAACTGCAGCCAGTAGCTTTGGCTTTGCTAATATAGAAGGCAATAGTACATCATTTAAAAACAAAATTTCCTAAGACATACATCTAGAAAGACTAAATTTTAATAAAAGGAAATTATTGCTTCCTTCAGCAATGTCAACCATTTTTGCCATTTAATGATTACTGTTAAACCAATAGAGTATTTTGCACGCCAATTCAATTAAAACATATAGTCTGAGAGAACGCAGACACACAAACTCACAGACACACTCCATTAGGATTTAAACATTTTTTTTTCCTTAATTTTCCAAAGCAAAAGTTTCATTTTCTTTGATTCCAAAATATTTGCTGTACATTTTCTCAGTCATTTAATAGTGGTGAGAAATGCAATGCTATTCTTACCTCTTTTCTGATTAACAATTTTGGATATAACCAAAGTCCCATTTCTTACATTACACATATTATACTAATGGGAATTAGAGCATTAAACAAGACTTGGGGATACAAACAGTTTCAGTATGCTTGAGCAGCAGAGCAGTTTTAGGACAATGCTAGCCTTAATATAGAACTTTTCCTTCACCAAGTGCGGGTTTGGTCTGTGCTGACTGACTTATCCACACGCTTTTTAAAGCTGCTAGAGAGTTAGAGCAGGCAGTGCTCCCAGGCAATGCTGAGCCAAAGAAGGGAAATAAGCCCATTAAAATGACTAGCACCAAGGGATTTACTCAATATTTAGCAGCTGCTTAACACATTCTGGAAACCCTGGTAGCATCGTGGTTAAGTGCTACAGCTGCTAACCAAAAGGTTGGCAGTTCAATTCCACCAGGCACTCCTTGGAAACTCTATGGGACAATGAGTTTGGTTTTTGGTGACACAATACTTAAGCACCCAACTGCTAACCTAAAGATCGGCGGTTCAAATCCACCAGCTGCTTAGCAGGAGAAAAGACCTGGCGATCTCCTCCCATAAAGGTTACAGCCTAGGAAACCCTATGGGGGCAGTTCTACTCTGTCATACAGGGTTCCTATGAGTCTGAATAGACTCCACAGCACACAACAACAAAGAGGTAATATAAGCAGAACTCAGAATGAGGTAGGTACAATAATTGAACCCTTGGATTCTGGCAGCCACAGAAAGAAGGGAAATGTAATAGATGACAATATTTTTCCTATTTCTGAAAAAAGAAAACAACCTTTGTTTGCTATCTAGAATGTTGATTCATACAAGGAGTAGAGAACACATAGGAGTTGGTTGTCTAAATGTCCCTGGGGCTCTTCCTTGAAGAGTTCTCTCAGGTAATATGTATATTAAGGAAGACTAGCAGTCAACAGAGGGTGAGCTCTGGTCTAGGGGAATAAACTTTGACTAACACATGAGGTGGCAAGGTTGATTCACGCTACTCATGAAAACTAGACTATGAAATATCCTCACTGAGACAGAGCCTGCCTCACTCCCATCCAGACGTACCTATGACAAAATTTTCCTCAAAAAGTGTGTTTGATCCACTCAAAAGATCTTGATGCATAGAGTTCTGGATCCCAAAGTACAAAAGGTACAATTTGGACTCAAACAATTTTAAAGTAAGCTGTTACCCCTCGAAGCTCATCCATAAAAGAACGTACTCCCTATCCTCCCATTAAAAAGTCAAATTTTAAGCCAGAGTATATTCTGATGGTCTTGCCTGATATGTCGGCTTCAAAATGTAACCAGAAACAACCAATGGGGGTGATTTATAAAATGTGGTTTGTGGAGCCTGCCTGCCCAAAACAACAATTGTCATGGCTGTTGAGATGATACGTCTTATTATGCTTTCAAACGATGATGTCTTAACAGGCCTAATTGCGAAAGGATTAATACCTAGTTTGTGTTCATAAGGCATTGTCATTGGCACTGAAGAAGATTCTTATCTTTCTTTTAGCTGGGGCAAGGGAATATTTATCAACTCATCTAAGGCCAGAATCAGGCTGCTTGTTATTTTTGAGAACATTTTATTTGTGCTTTAAGTGAAAGTCTACACAGCAAGTTAGTTTTCCAATTAATGCTTCTTACACTAATGGTTCCGTGATGTTGGTTGCAATCCCCGCAATGTGTCAGCGTTCTCCTCATTTCCTGGGTTCCCCCTTTCCATTAGTCAGGTTTTCCTGTCCCTCCCTGCCTTCTCATCTTTAGTTTTGAACTATTTGTAACACATGCTTTTTCTAATCATTCAGTTTTATGCCTTTTGATCCAAATCTGTTATACCAAGAAAAATGTATATGTTGCTAACCATTAAAGATAAAACTGCTTTAGATTCTTTTCTCTGCTGCCATCCCCAGATGATAATGATCTCTTAACAATAATGGACAATTAGCCAAAATAAAAGATGATGTTCTCCTCAATTCATATTCCAAACCGTTTCTTTCATCTTCGATAATTTAAATAGATAATACAAGTATGCCTGATGATGCAATGGTTTGTACTCCACTAGGAACCTAAAGGTTGGTGTTTCAAACCCATCCAGAGGTACCACAGAAGAAAGGCCTGGTGATCTGCTTCCATAAAGATTACAGCCAAGAGTGAAATAAGTCAATCACGAAAGGACAAATATTGTATCAGATCACTATTTTAAAAACTCATGAAAATGTTTACACACAAAAAAGAAACAATCTTTGATGCCTATGAGGGAGGGGAGGAGTGCTGAGGGAAAAACACTAAATAGACATTAGATAAGTGGTAACTTTGGTGAAGGGTAAGACGGTACACAACACTGGGAAAGCTAGCACCGCTTGACCAAAGCAAGGTCATGGAAACTTCATAGACACATCCAAATTCCCTGAGGGACTGAATTACTGGGCTGAGGGCTGGGGACCATGGTCTTGGGGGACATCTAGCTCAACTGGCATAATATATTTTATAAAGAAAATGTTCTACATCCTACTTTGGGAGTAGCATCTGGGGTACTGAAGGCTTGGGAGAGGCCATCTAAGATACTCCACTGTTCTCACCCTGTCTGGAACAAGGGAGAATGAAGAAAACCAAAGACACAAGGGAAAAATTAGTTCGAAGGACTAATGGACCACATCTACCACAGCCTCCACCAGACAGAGTCCAGCACAACTAGATGCTGCCCGGCTACCAATATTGACTGCTCTGACAGGGATCACAAAACAGGGTCCCAAACAGATCTGGAGAAAAATGTAGAACAAAATTCTAACTCACAAAAAAGACCAGACTTACTGGTCTTACAGAGATTGCAGAAATCCCGAGAGTATGGCCCCCAGACATCCTTTTAACTCAGTACTGAAGTCACTTCTGAGGTTTACCCTTCAGCCAAAGATTAGACAGGCCCATAAAACAAAACGAGACTAAAGGGGCACACCAGCACACAGGCAAGGACTAGAAGGCAGGAGGGGACAGGAAAGCTGGTAATAGCGAGCCCAAAGTCGAGAAGGGGAGAGTGTTGACATGTCGTGGGGTTGGCAACCAATGTCACAAAACAGTATGTGTATTAATTGTTTAATGAGAAACTAATTTGCTCTGTAAAGCTTCATCTAAAGTACAATTTAAAAAAAAATTACAGCCAAGAAAACCCTATGGAGCCGTTCTACTCTGTAACACAGGTTGGCATGAGATGGAATCGACTCAGTGGCAATGGGTTTGGGTTTTGTTTTTGTTTTTTAATGTGCCAGGCACTTTCCTAATCTAATCAATTTACATATACTAGCCCATTTAATTTTTATACCAACCCTACACAGAAAATATTATTATTATTATTATTTTACAGATGGGGAAATAGAGTCACTGAGAAGTGAAGTAACCAGCCCAAGGTCATACAAATAGTAAGAGGTAGGGTAAGGGTTTGTAACCACTAGACCATACAGCCTTGCTGAAGTCTACATCTTTACATGCAGTATTTCTGGATTAATTAAACATATTTCATTGCCTTCCCTCTCTTGTTAAGAAACTGAACAGGATTTGCCCTGCCCCTGTGTTTTCATCCACTTAGTGATGTCTTTATTTTCTCTCCACTAATACAATATACCTTTGCTGTTTTGCGTTTAATGTCAAGGTTTTGTTTCACTGCTTATGTTTCCTGCTACTTTTGTTTTCAAGTCAATATGTCATTAAACTTAAAATTTTAAAGGGAAGAGGATTGTACCAAGTTATGTTCAGACAGCATGCAGGAGAGCCTCTTCTACAATCAGATAGTTAATGAATGTTTGTTGATGCCTATTAGGGATTGAATTGTGTCCCCCAAAAATTCATGTTGTGAATCCTAACCTCTATGCCTTACAATTCCATTTGGGAATGAGTTGTCTTTGTAATGTTAATGAGACAGGATGTGTGTAGGGTGTGTCTTGAGTCAATCTCTTCTGAGATATAAAAGAGATTACACAATCATGTGAGAAGTAGAGATGGGGGAAGAGAGATGCCAAGTCACATGAAGATTTCCCAGGAGCAGAAGCTCAAAGACACAAGGACCTTCCTCCAGAGCCGACAGAGAAAGCTTTCCCCTAGAGCCGGCACCCTGAATTCGAACATCTAACCTCCTAATTGTGAGAAAATAAATTTGTTTGTTAAAACTACCCACTTGTGGTATTTCTGTAATAGCAACACTAGATAACTAAGACAATGCCATTGTTGGTTCACATGTCTTTTGAATCCTGCAAACCATTTTAATCATTGTAAAGGACTATTGGTTTGCAAATGAAAAGATGTTCACTTTAACAATGATAAGATTCTGTGACCTTTTAAAATTATTAAACAAACTATATATATATATAAATGTATATCTCAATGACTTAGAACAGAATATTTAGTTCAGTTCGGTCATTCAACTTCTGATGAAGCTTTTCCTATGCTTCACAAATGTAATTTCATATGGGCTACTTAAAATCCTAATCTATCATTCTTAGATATGACACTTACCACTTTAACTGTTCTAGTATTAACTTTTTTTTTTTAAGGAGAATAATTCATTTCAAGCTTCAGACTGAAGAAAATCTTAGCCAAATATCATGAACGGACAACCCTATGATGCATGGTATAGAATTATGCAGAATCTTAATAAAGTAATAGTTTCAAAAATTGGGTTGCAGA
The DNA here is from genome assembly GCF_000243295.1 of Trichechus manatus latirostris. Lineage (NCBI taxonomy): Eukaryota > Metazoa > Chordata > Mammalia > Sirenia > Trichechidae > Trichechus > Trichechus manatus. The sequence continues at coordinate 2,623,831 of NW_004444086.1, forward strand.
TTCTTTTGGACTGTCTATTTAAATAATCATATCCTCTGTTTACAACATTTTTATCTTTTCCTTTCCATTTATATTCTTTCTATATTCTCTCTCTCTCTTTCCAATGCATTGGCTAGGGTTCGAGTGCAATGTTGAATAGTATCACTAGCAACAAGAATTATTTTCTTATTACTGGCCTTAAAGAAAATGCTTCTAATGTTTCACCATTTAGCCTGATATTTGCAGTTTTTGTTTTGTTTATTTGTTCTGGAAGTAGCCTGATATTTCTACTCTGGCTAAGATTTTTTTTAATGCTATTAAATTTTAAAGTAAATCTATTGATTTAAAGATATAGTTAATGCATTATCTAAACTATCTTAAAATGTTAGAGAGAAAAGATACATTATAGCAGAGAATTATACTGACCCGTAAAAATACCACCAATCAGTCCTTCTCATGACTCATTTGTGAGATAGCTGCCAAGATATTAAGGACCTGCCCAAATAGTAGGTGTAGCACTGAAATTTCTCTATACATAAAATAAACCAACCCAAATAGATCAAGAACATTGGACATTTTTTAAACAGCAATTTGAAGTCCTTTCTTCAAATCTTTGAACTTGTGACTTTAGCCTCATTGATACCTCATATCATACTGATGGTATATTTGAGGCACTTCAAAAGACTCTTTCTATTGTGCCATAAGCAAATGTAAACAGTTTATTTTAATGATTATAATATTCTATTTATATTTTCCTGCATTTGGAGTTATCTTTTGAAAGTGATTTTCAAAATATTATATTTGGTCAAAACCACATTTTGTTAATTTTATTTCAATTTTCACCATCCAGAATCTCCAAGAAGAAAAGTCTCATTCTTTTTTTCCATTGTCTCTAGTATAATGTAATTTCACACATCCAAAGAGGAAGTGAAAAAAGCCAGTCATATGGCCTACAGATTTCACTTTTAGTAGCATCCCTTTAGCCTACATCAGTGAACTAACTCTTCACTCTGCTAAGAATAATCAGCAATTAGCATGCGGAAGGGCTGGCTGTGCAAAGATGCACTATCACGGAACACATTAATAGCGATTGCTAATGATCATTGAGCTCTTCCAATTGCCAGGCATTGTTGTAAGCGTTGTGCATGATTAATGAATTTAATCCTCACAACAACCCTATGAGGGAGTCACTAGTATTATGATCCCATTTTACAGACGAGGAAACTGAGACACAATGACACAGGTAGAAAATAGAAGAATTGGGGTTTGAACTCTGGGATTTGACAGCCATTTTTCAGAGTTCGTATTCCTACCTACTTCCCTACGTTGCCTACCTCAGGCAAGGTCAAAAGGGATTAATGGCAATTTTAATCTCTTAAAAACCACTATTTTCTTTCATTGCTTTAAGAGTAGAAATAAGAATCGAATAACAAGAAATAACCAAATACAATACAAAAATAAGTACCTATAGTTAACAGAGTAATATATTTGCTAGCAAATTTATATTTACCCTGTTCACTGAATTATTGGGTAGTATATATCTTCCCGATTAAGAGAGGGAAATTCATAGTAAAGATATTGGCTAGAATGAGACTTGAAAAATAATTCTAAGGAATAACGAAACACGAAAGCTTCAAGAAAGTTAAGATATAATATAGATGCTAATTTTCATTTTCCAAGAGCAAGTATGTAATTAATCAATATTTGATCTATAAAAAAAAGTCACTGTGGGTCCACGGCTAATTGCCTAAACTAGTAGTTTCCTCTCTATAAAAGGGAAAAAGCAATGCCTAATCTCTATGCAAATCATGTAATGAGGAGTAAAGAAATATTCTCTTGTGGTTTTCAGGATTTTACACATACATAAATGGAAAACTGTATTAAGAAACAATAAAGACGTAATCACTGATGACGTATCATAATCTAGTATGAAAAGAATTTAACTGAAAAGAAAGAAACTAGAAAAAATATTACCCCTGAGGAGGGGCATGGTAGCTGGGAATTGAAGGAGGAACTAAACGTTTTGTTTCGTACACTTTTTGCATTTTTTCAATCATTTAAAATAAGAATATATTCGTATTACTTGTGAAGTTAAGACAGACAGATAGATAGATAAATAGATACAGATAATCAAAACATATGGAGTATTTAATAAGGTATAAGAAGACAGGGCTTACCAATATGACTTTGGGCAAGACAATTGAACTCTGTGGACTTCAGGAGCCTATAGCAAGTACTACAGACATGTTCTCACAGAGTCCCTTCTAGTTCTAAACTAAAATAATTTAGTGGAGAGCATAAAATGTGGAGACTGTAAAGGATTCACATCCTCAAAATAAAGCAAAATGTTTAAGAGTTCATTAATGGAAACTAATCTTCAAAATAGTTAAAATACTATCCACATCCTATTGCCTCTGGAATGTTTGTTAAAAAACAAAGCTAACAGAAGGTTGAAAGAATTTCAGACAATGACAGGAAATAAGAAGAATAATAAAGTATTTAGTAAGGATGATGTACTGTGTAAAACCTTGCTCCAAAATGCAAGCTGTTTCATTAGTAATTCATGACACATTAGAAGAGAGAAAAGAAGAAAAAGTCTTCACAGCCAGTCCAATTGTCAAGTGTTAGTGAATTATGAACAAGAACGATGAACAAATCCATGACCTTTAGAATGTTTGTCATTAGCTCCAAAACATCGTGTTCACACTGATGCAAGAATCTTTTCCTAGTCAGACAGATTGAAATGGCGTATGAATAGAAGTTACAAATCTCTGACCTGTCTAAAAGGCCTTGCTATAGTTGAATAATATTTCTGGGTTCTCTCTTTGTCTTTCTTTTTCATCAGTTAAGTTCCCAGGTTTCTTTCAGCTTTCCTCATAGGTTTTACTGAGAAATACTTATCTCTACTGCTCTCCTCTGCTTCTTCCTGATATTTTTGATTTGTGAAGGCAAACTTAGATTTTCTTGTCCTCTTATTCATAAGAATCAATTAGTCTAGTAAATTGGGAGAGGAAATAATTCGGGACCAAAGGAGTCAGTAACAACTGATCCAGTGCTTTCCACATGGACAATATAATATAGTCTTCCCATGCCTACGAAGTAAACACGATAAACACACGTAATAAAATAACAACAGCAACTAACATCAAGTGCTCCCTATGTACCATTTCCTTCAAGCCTCCCAACAACTCTAAATTTTATGTACTATTACTAATTCCACTTTACAGATATGTAAATTGAGACACAGAAACATAATAGCTTGCCCAAGGTCACAGGGCTGGTGGGTGATTGAGACAAGACTCAAACCCAAGTTGTCTGACTCCGGAAACTTTCTCTTAACCACTGCCAAACTGAAGTCAGCCCAGGTTTAAAACAAGTGCTTATTTCACTGGACTTGGTTAGTTCTCATTCTAATTTTTAAGGAATCAGAGTACTCTGGACAATTATTATAACTTTTTAAAATTTTTTGACATATGCCCCAAATTTTCTTTATTGTCTTATTTTCTTCAATACAGAAATTGTCCCTAAAACCTAGACCTAAGCTTGCAAATGGCCATCTAAGATGCATCAGTTGGTCCCAACCACTTGGAGCAAAGGGGAACGAAGAACACCAAAGACACAAGGAAAGTATTAGCCCAAGAGACAGAATGGGCCACATAAACCAGAGACTTCATCAGCCTGAGAGCAGAAGAACTAGACGGGGCCTGGCCACCACCAATGAACGTCCTGACAGGGAACACAACAGAGGGTCCCTGATGGAGCAGCAGAACGATGGGATGCAGAACTCAAATTGTAGTAAGAAGACCAGACTTAATGGTCTGACTGAAACTGGAGGTGGCCCGGAAAGCATGGCCCCTGGACTCTCTATCACCCCAGAACTAAAACAGTTTCCGAGGCCAACTCTTCAGACAGGGATTGGACTGGACTGTGGGACATAAAGTGATACTTGTGAAGAATGTGCCTCTTAGTCAAGTAGATACAAGAGACCAAGGGGGCAGCTTCTGTCCAGAGGTGAGATGGGAAGGCAGAGAGAGTTAGGAGCTGGTTGAATGTTCATGGGGAATCAGGGGTGGAGGGGAGAAGTGTGCTGTCGCAGAATGGGGTGGGCGGTTGGGGTCACATAACAATGTATGTAAAAAAAAAATTTCTGTATGGGAGACTAACTTGAAATGTAAACTTCATTTAATTACAACAATGGAAAAAAAAACAACACCTGAAACCTAGACCTTCTTCCACCTCTCCTTGAATTCACTGCTTTTGGCAGTCTACTGCTTTAATAATCACTTAAATCAGATGACCCATAAATATCTTCATTCCAGAATTCTCCTGAGTGCCAGACCTGTAGATTAAATTTCCCATTAAAATCTCCTCTTGGATATTTAGCAGACACTTGAAATGCAACTCATTATCTCCTCTCTCCTCTTCCCCCCAAAACAAAGACAAAAACAAAGCCTTGTTCTTTTCCAGTGTTCTCTATGTCAGTGGATTACACCATCATCTATACCGTTAGTCAAGAGAGAAATCTAGAAGTCTTTCTTCACACCATCCTCTTCTTCATCTCCATTTGCTATCAATACCAAAAAACCAAAAAAAGCCTGAACTCGCTGCTGTCCGATTCATAGTGACCCTACAGGACACAGTAGAACTATCCCATGGAGTTTCCAAGGAGTGCCTGGTGGATTTGAACTACTGACCTTTTTGGTTAGCAGCCATAGCAGTTGACCACACCACCACCAGGGTTTCTGAATACCAAATTCTCTGAAATAAGTCCTAAATCTTGCTCAAAGAAGTCCCCTGTTCTCCATTCCCCATACCACCACCACTCCATTCAAAGCTAATATCACCTTTTATCTAGAGTTGTCCTTGCTATGAGTTGCCCTGGAGTCGATGCCAACTCATGGTGACCCCAAGCGTGCAGAGGAGGACTGCTCCATAGGGTTTTCAAGGCTGTGACCTTTTGGAAGCAGATTGCCTGGCCGGTCTTCCGAGGTGCCTCTAGGTGGGTTGGAACCACAAACCTTTCAGCGAGTAGGTGATCTACTACTGTTAGCGCCACCCAGAGATTCATCATCTAGAGTAGACCACTGTAATGGTCTCCAGATGGTTTGCTCTGCATGAGTCCTGACCGCCCTCCAAGTTGTTCTCCAAAGCACAACAGGGTAATCTTTTTAAAATCTAAATCTGAACTTGTCCCACCTCTTCACCCCCATCTCAGATTGGGTTTAGGATAAAAATCTTAATACAAAATTTTTAATGTGGCTCACAAAATCCTGCAGGAATTCTTTCTCTCTCAGGCCTCATTCCTCATTTAAGTTCCCTCCTAAATGTTTCAGCTCTCAGATAGCCAATTTTCTTTAGGCTTTTACATGTAGTATTTTATTTTCTGTGGCACACTTCATCCCCTCTAAATTCTGATTTGCATACCACCTTCTTCTTTCAAAGCAGCTCAGTCATCACTCCCTTAGGTCTTTTTTCCTTCCTTATCATTGTAACCCTGGCAAATATTAGACAGTATACAATAGATACCCAAACCCCTGCTGAATGAGTGAGAGAGTGAATGATAACTTTCAATCACTTTCTATCAGCAAGTTTTATTTCGGGTCATGTCTTTACATTTTGTTTTGTTTTCTGATCTTTATCTCAAAGGATTATCGTTTTGAGGTCTTCCAGATAGTTTTGACTAGCGTCTTAGCTGTTGAATATAAATGTCGGTGTTATGAAATCTGAGGTAACAGGCAGACTGCTAGTACTATTTTAACCATTTGCTGCCAAAGTAGCTTATCTGCTATTTTACCTCAGAATGACAGAAATGAAAAATTTGAACTCTATTTCTGTTAAGAGAAATTTAAAGCTATCTTTGCCATTTTACTCTTCTCTTTACAAGTCTTACCAAACTGACAATTTAGTTCTTTTGAAACTCAATAAGCATATTGTACTCAGGTTTGTGAAGTGAGAAGTAAATGGGAAATCTACCCATGACTTTAGACTTGATGAGGTCTACGCCACAATTCACAAAATTTAAGGACAGAATGACAACTAAGATTCAGCCTTTCCACACCATCTGTCTGCAGAAAAACAAACATAAAGAGAAAATAGAATAACAATTTTATTTCAAAAGTTGAAAAATTGCCATATGTTGTTGTAAATGAAAATATCTGGTCTATTAATATATATACTAGCAGGCTAGTAATTTTAATGTTGGAATTCTACTGAACTCGGGGATAGTAGAAGTCCCTGGGTGGTACAAATGAGCTCGGCTACTAACTTAAACGTTGGAAGTATAAGACTATCCAGAGGCACCTTGGAAGAAAGACCTGGCAATCTACTTCTGAAAGGTTACAGCCATGAAAACCCTATAGAGTGCAGTTATACTTTAACACACATGGGGTTGCTATGAGTTGTAATTGACTCAACAGCTACTTGTTTTTTATTATACTTTAGATGAAGTTTTACAGAACAAACTAGCTTCTCATTAAACAGTACACATATTGATTTGTGACATTGATTGCCAACCCCATGACATGTCAACACTCTCCCCTTCTTGACCTTGGGTTCCCTATTACCAGCTTTGCTGTCCCCTCCTACCTTCTCGTCCTTGCCTCTGGGCTGGTGTGCCCATTTAGTCTTGTTTTGTTTTATGGGCCTGTCTAATCTTTGGCTGAAGGGATGAACCTCAGGAATGGCTTCATTACTGAGCTAAAACGGCCGACAGCTACTTAAAAAAAATTGTTTTTAGAAGATAGTATTGTCATTCTGGAGCCCTGGTAGCGCAGCGGTTAAGAGTTCGGCTGCTAACCAAAAGGTTAGCAGTTTGAACCCACCAGCTACTCCTTGGAAACCCTATGAGGCAGTTCTACTCTGTCTTAAAGGGTCACTATGATTTCAAATTGACTGGAAGGCAACGGGTTGTTTTTTTTTTTCTTTTTTTTTTTCCTGGACTGTCATTCTATGCAAAATTTTAAAGACATTAATGCTCATCATTTTTCCAAATGTATTTATTTCCTTTGTTTAACTTGGGGTGTTATGGGACACAGATACTCTGGCAAACTTGTAATCATCCAAAACACTGATTTGCAGAGTCAAAGAACACAAGTGTCCTGACTTCTTTTTTTATTCCTGCCAAATGTAGGTACCTGTCTTTGTCTTAACTTGAGAGCATTTGCATTACAACAGTAATTCTCCCAATTACTAAGAAAGAACTATGTGCATATATTTCGGTGGAAAAAACTGAAGACAAGGCCTTTTTTTTTTTTGGAAGCTGCAATCATGGATACTATTTTGTACACTTTATGTGTGTGTGACAGCACAGCATGTTCAACTATGAATTTTGCTTTAAGAGCCAAGGATGGCTCTATAGCCAGATGGAAGCACTTCAGTGTAATGGGCACGCTGGCCAACTGTGTAGGCTTTCTTCCTCTTCACTGTTCATTTCAAATTATTTGTGGCAATGGGTTAGGGCCAATGAAGAGAAAATTACTGGAAGCTACACCTGAAAAGACATTTATCATTGCACATAGTAGGTGCGTATACCCCCAAATTCTGAGTGTGTAACCAATGTGACATGATCTTGCAACTAGCAATAATGGGCATCTAAATGTTAGTAAAATAATAGCTTATTCATGTTTGTGTTACAAATAGAACGTCTTCTTATGAAATAAAGTTTCCAGTATTGAAAGAACAAAGAGTGAGCATAAAACAAGGAAAACAATAATAAAAAAAAAAGTAAAAATTCAATATGATATGATAATAAGACTACCAAATGAGAACATCTTATTCAGACTTACTTAGCATTAAAATAAGGTTAAAAGATTAGACAAGGATGTTAAGTCCATTCAATGGGGAAGGAAGAGACTCTTCAGTCAATGGTGCTGGGAAAACTGGATTTCCATATGGATAATAATGAATCATGAACCATGCCTCATGCCAGACACAAAAAATAATTCAAAATGGATGAAGGACTAAATGTGAAAACAAAAACCATAAAATTGTTTGTTAGAAGAAAAGATAGAGTCATAACGGCAGGACCTAGGTTTTAATGATGGATTATCAGATATGACAATAAAAGTACAAGCAGCAAAAGACAAAATAGATAAATGGGTCCTCATAAAAATTAAATACTTCTGTTCATCAAAGGACTTTATCCAAAAAGTGAAAAGAAAACCTACAGATAGGGAGAAAATTTTGGGGAACAATGTATTCAATAAGGGTCTAATAT
>NW_004444086.1:2632124-2634726 GCF_000243295.1 Trichechus manatus latirostris
ATATATATATATATATATATATATATACACTCACACAAACTTTTACAACTTAATAACAACAACAAAATCCTCATGGATTCCAGATTTTCTGGAGCCATGGAGGTTGGATGAACCCCTGGACCTACTGCCCTAAGACAGTCTTTAAACCTTAAACCAAAAATATCCCCCAAAGTCTTCTTAAAACCTAACAGTGTTGTCGTTGTTGGTAGGTGCCATCAAGTCAGTTCTGACTCATAGCAACCCTATCAACAACACAACGAAACACTGCCCAGTCCTGTGCCATCCTCACAATCATTGCTATGTTTCAGCCCATTGTTGCAGCCACTGTGTCAGTTCATCTCACTGAGGGTCTTCTTCATTTTTGCTGACCCTCGACTTTACCAAGCATGATGTCCTTCTCCAGGAACTAGCCCCTCCTTGTAACACATCCAAAGTATGTGAGATGAAGTCTTGCCATCTTCACTTCTAAGAAGCATTCTGGCTGTACTTTTTCCAAGATGGATTTGTTCTTTCCTCTGGCAGTCCATGGTATATTCAATATTCTTCATCAACACCGTAGTTCAAAGGCATCAATTCTTGTTCGGTCTTCCTTATTCATTGTTCAGCTTTTGCATGTATATGAGGTGATTGAAAATACTCTGGCTTGGGTCAGGTGCACCTTAGTCCTGAAAATGATATCTTTTTAACACTTTAAAGTAGTCTTTTGTAGCAAAACCAAACAATAGTTCAGCTTAACAAAATGTCTACCTTGAGCATTATGTTCTTTCAAGAACTATCCATATGGAATCAAATTCACAACAGTAACTTGAAAGATTAGATAGGAACCTCAGAGACCAGTGAGTTTATGTTAATGGGGGAGGAACAACTCAGAGAAAGAGAGTGAGAGTAGTTGCTTGACTCGAAGAATATACTCAGTGTTACTGAATTATACACGTAGAAACTGTTGAATTGGTGTACATTTTGCTGTGTATATTCTCAAAAACAACAACAAAATAAATAAAATTAAAACAAAAACAAGAAGACAAACAACCCAATAAAAAATGGGCAAAGGATTCGACCAGGCATTTCACCAAAGAGGATATACAAATGGCCAACAAGCACACAAAAAAAAATGCTCAGTGCTATCAACCATTAAAAAAACAAAAACCAAACCTGTTGCCATCAAGTCAATTCCAACTCATTAGCCATTAAACCTGTTGCCCTTGAGTTGACTCCGACTCATAGAGACCCTACAGGACAGAATAGAACTGCCCCATAGGGTTTCCAAGGAGCAGCTGGTAGATTCGAACTGCCGACCTTTTGCTTTGCATTCATAGCTCTAACCACTGCGCAACCAGGGCTCCCATTAGCCATTAGAGAGATGCAAATCAAAACACAATGAGATACTATCTCACCTTTATTAGAATGGCAATGATCCAAAAAAGCCCAAAAAATGGAAAACAAAGGTGTTGGCAAGGTTGTGGAGAATTTAGAAACCTTATCCATTGCTGTTGGGAATGTAAAACGGTACAACCACGGTGGAAAACAATTTGTTGGTTCCTCAAAAAGTTTAAGACCGAACTACCATATGACCCAGCAATCAATCCTAGATATATACCCAGAAGAAGTGAAGGCAGGAACACAACAGAAACCAATACATCAATGATCACTGTAGCACTTTTCACAGTAGCCAAAAGGTAGAAACAACCCAAGTGTCCATCAACAGACGAATGAATGAACAAAATGTGGCATATACACCCAACAGAATATTACTCAGCCATAAAGAAAAAAAAAGTAATGAAGTCCTGATGCATGCCACTACATGGATGAACGTTGAAAACATACTGCTGAATGAAATTAGTCATTCTCAAACGAACAAATATTGTATGGTTTCACTTACACGAAATAAGTAAATATATAGAAACAAAGATAATTAGTGTTTACCGGGGGGTGGGAGGGAGTTTATGTTAATAGTGGTGGGATGATTTGGAAAAAGAGAGTGAAAATGGTTGCACAGCTTGAAGAATGTAATCAATGTCACTGAATTGTACATGTAGAAATTTTCGAGATGGCGCATATTTTGTTACATATATTTTCACTGCAATAAATTTTTTTTTAAAAAAGTGTGCTTCTGGAGTTCTTATGAAAGGACTAAAATGCAAGTAATTCCAAGCAAAAGTAGTATAGAGATAGTCAAGAAAAAAAGAATCAAAAAAATATCACAAACCATATTTCAGAAATTATGTTTTAGTATGAATGTTTTAAAAATTGTTTGGTACAGAAGAAAACATTCTTTGCTGGTTATGAGGATGGGAAGGGAGGGAGAGAGGTATTCACTAACTAGATAATAGACAAGAATTACCTTAGGTGAAGGGAAGGACAGCACACGTTACAGGCGAAGTCAGCACAACTGGACTAAATCAAAGCTTAGACGTTTCCTGAATATAACCAAACATTTGGAGGGATGGAGTAGCAGGGGCAGGGGTCTGGAGACCATGGTTTCCGGGGACATCTAGGTCAACCGGTGTAACAAAGTTTATTAAGAAAATGTTCTGCACCCACTCTGGTGAGTGGCGTCTGGGGTCTTAAAAACTAGCCAGTGGCCATCTAAGATGCATCAATT
>NW_004444086.1:2634958-2674026 GCF_000243295.1 Trichechus manatus latirostris
TGGGACATAAAATGATACTCGTGAAGAGTGTGCTTCTTAGCTCAAGTAGATACATGAGACTAAATGGGCAGCTCTTGTCCAGAGGCGAGATGAGAGGGCAGGGAGGGTCAGGAACTGGGTGAATGGACACAGAAGGTCCAAGATGGAAAGGAGGAGTGTGCTGTCAGAGTATAGGTAGAGTAACTAGGGTCACATAACAATGTATGTGTAGATTTTTCTATGAGAGACTAACTTGAATCGTAAACTTTCACTTAAAGCACAAAAATAAGAAGACAAAAAAAGAAAAAGAAAAAAAAATTGTGTTTGGTAAAAGAACTCTCTAAGGGAATGCATGGCTGAATGAAAAGGTCCAGATTATGGGTAAGGCATCACAGTGAACATGAATCCCTTTACTAACTAGTTGCCTAGGTCTTGCGGAATGCTTTTCATTACCGCCAGCATCTGAGAGCCTAGCCCTGCAGAGAATCTGTGGCATCAAAACCGGTGGCTAGTTCTTGTGGCAGGTAAGTCAGGTGCTGGACCTCCCTGGGGGAGGTGGCAGGAGTAGAGACAGTTTAACAGGAAACAGTGAACTTATGCTGAGGCTTATTTTGAATGAAGGCGTTCAAACCAAATGACCATGGGTGGGGACTCTATTGCTAATTTGTTATAAGACTTCATTTCTGTTCTTACGCCTCAATTTATCCCGTATCTAAAACAGGTATAATCATTGATGGTTCTCACAGCTGTAATGAGAAAAAGAGATGAAACAGCACATAATAATACACTTTAAATTAAGAGTCTAAATGCAAGATATTATTACATAAATATATTATGCAGACTGATGAGGCCAGTAGTTTTGTGGCACCTGGAGTCTGTTCCATCACAAATTGAGCTCCCTGGATACATACTTCTTGAGAAGTCTCGTGGGAGCTCCCAGAAATTCTCTTTCCTTAACGACATCACAATTTCCTTTCTCTCTACAACTCTCAGAGCTTCTCACCTCACAGGCTTCACTGCTTAAGATGAAGGATGGTCAGAAAGCTGCAGCAGGCCACAAGCTTCACTGAATGCATCCTCCATAATTTCCCTCAGTTTCTGCTGACTAGAGAGATAATCTATTCTAAGATCAAGTTTGCTTTTTTTTTTTTAACAAACAGACTTTTTTTTTCTTTGCCTTATTACAGTGGTCATTCTGATCTTAATTTTCTATACACGGAATGTAATAAAAAGCTAAAGGAAAAATACTCTCATGCGAGAACATAACGTCATGTTTTTGTAGAGAAAAATTAAAGAGGGAACATTTCTAAGGCCACCTCTCCTTGAAGGAAACAGCAAAATCTCTCACGTTTTGTATATTTTGCAGAGCTAAAGCATTTATACTTCACAAAAGATACTAAGTGACAAAAGCCTTTTGCATAGTTTCTATTTCAGAAGAGTCAGTTTATTTGGACCTGAACAGGATTTGGACCAGAAAAGAAAGGGATTTTAAAAACTATACTTTGGGATTTGTAGCCAAGGTAGAACTGTATGGGAACTATGAGAAGCAGTGCTGACAATAAATGAAGATTAGGGGCAAACGAAATCAGCCATCTGAGTCTCAGTTGTTATTGATAATAACAGAGTAAATGATCAAAAAACAATTATGCAATGCATCTGGGGTAGCACCTTATGGCCAATAGCATTATTTGTGTTGTTATTAACTTCTACTCTTAGGAATGGTCGGAATACATGACCAAACCATTGCTTACCCATGAAGAGTATGTTCAGCCTCCAATCATACATGTGCAACGCATTGTACCAAATCGTAAAATTATAAAGTGTGAGAAAGATTATCTGCCCCTAAGAAGTTTACTGGAGTCCTGATGGCACAGTGGTTAAGAGCTCGGCTGCTTAACCTAAAGGTTCAGCAGTTTGAACCCACTCCTTGGAAACCCCATGGGGCAGTTCTACTCTTTCCTATAGGGTTGCTGTGAGTCGGAATTGATTCAATGGCAACGGGTTTTTTTAAAGTTTACTGTGTTACAGAAATTGGATATACACATTAAAGAAATAAACCTAGATAAACAAATATTAACAGGAATAAACGTCAACAAAAAGTGCTATAAGAGTTGAAAGGAACTCATGACTGAAAATACAGTAAAACCTAAGAAAGCTGGAACCTGTGTAAGGCAGAAACCTGTCAGAGAAGGAAAACTCAAATATTTCCCAGTAAACCAAGCAATAGGAAAGTGGTAAAGGCAGGAAACTTGCAAAACCCAGAAAAACAAGGAGGTCCCATTGAGTTCCAGCTCTCACAGGTTTCACTGTATTTAAAAAAATAATTTTCAATTCAAATATTTTTGATAACTATATATAATTGATAGGAACAATTTTTTAAAAGTCATATATATGAGCTTAATAGATTTACAGGTTATAGAAGTGGCCAAAGAAATGTTCCACATGGATAGATGGGAAACATTCTTGCATTACTTATGTAAGACTATTTAGAAGATGTTAATATGCCTCATGGAGTCCCTGAGTGGCACAAAAAATTCAGCGATGGACTACTGACTGTTCAAAGGCTGTTCAAACTCACCCAGAAGCACTTTGACAAAAAGCCTGGCAATCTGCTTCCAAAATGTCACAGCCATGAAAACTCTATGGAGCACAGTTCTACTCTGAAACACACATGGTTGCCTCTGATCGAAACTGACTCTACAGCAGCTGTTTTTTGGTTTTAATATGCCTGGTAAAGATTTTCTGGTAAACTGACTGTGTTTTCAGAAGGCAAGCGACCATCCTAAAGGCAAATCACATTCCTCAGCTGCTTCTAATCTGACTTCCAGCCCCATCACTCCACCAAAACAACTTTCATGAAGATTTTTATAAGATCTCTATGCCACCGAATCCAGGAAAACAAAAGAACCAAGCTGGTGAGTTAGGGTCAGAAACAACACTCAAAACCACACCAAGAACTGGTTTAGTAGACACCATACTACTACCACTGTTGAACACAGAAACTTAAATAAACATTTGCTAATTGCTATGATACCAATCATGTAATTTCATTTATAGTGTTTATCTGGAACTCTTGAATTAAGGACACTGCTTACCAACATCGGAACTGTGTCATGTGGAGGTAAAGCCTGCATGGATGTCATAGTTTATGTAGAGAATGCAGAAAATATACAAAATGTGTTAGTCTCTGCAACCTGAAAATTTTTACTGAACATTTATTCTTTGGATCTTTTTCAGAGAGTTTACCTTCTGAATTCAGCAATAACCCTAGTGTTCCATTTCCAAATAACTCAGAAGTCTGTCAAAGGCAAAGAACTAACTACATAGGCACCAAAGTTCCTATACAGTCTTATTCTGCATTTCAGTGCCTTGAATTATGTTCTCAGAAAGATGTAGGAGAATGTGTAATTTGAGGGAAAAAAAATCAGAGCTTGTGTTGTACATTTTGGATTCCTATACTCTTTTTCTGGTTCTCAAAATGAAGTGACTTTCCAACCACCATGAGCATGGCTCCTATCCAGCCACCTGAGGATCAGTGTTGTCACAATGAAGAAATCTTTGTCTTAAATGAGACAGGACTGAGAAGAGCCATATACTAAGAAAAGACACATATCAGTCCTCAATGACCCTAAAACTATGCCTTTTGGAATTTTCTCACATATGGGGCAAAATATTAAACCTGTTTTATGTAAATTCATGTGATAATTTTATGTTAAGTTCAATCATTAAATTAAAAAACATTCTAAGTAGTACAAATTTTTGTCAATTGGCAATGATGGCTGCTTATATTCAATATAGATAGCAAATAATATCATAGGCCTTATCAGATGACTTAGATATTTAGAAAAGTTCTAAATATTAACTATTAATTAGTCTCATTCTAAAACTTTCCCATAATATAAATATCAGCTTGAAGCTATTCATCAGAATTCCCTCCAATATAAATCACGAATTGAGTTAATTATATACAGTACAAATAGAGATTATTTTAAGATTTGTTATAATCTGGCATGAGTATGACTGGCATAATCGGGCATTGACTCAGAAAGCAAATCACTGATTAAATGATTTGGCTTGTTCTCCTTGAAAAATTTCCAAAATATGTAAATTCCCAACAACCACTGATACCATAGCTTTTAACAAGCATTTACCTTTTGGCATTTGCCATCTGTCAACTTTTATGACATCAATATGTTCAACTAGTTGATTTGAGAAAAGCAACAAAGTTCCTTTCACAGATACTACTTATGAGCAATTGAACTCAACCAGGCTTTCATCTGCATGCTTTTTAACCACATAAACTATTGATTCAGGTATGTAGCTTAATCTATACTTAGTGAATTAACTGCAACATTCTTACACCAATTTTCCTCTTACATTCTCTAAAGCAGAGGTTTTTGAAGGGTGGTCCCTGGACCAGCATCATGAACATTATCTGAGAACTTTCAAGAAATGAATAATCTTAGTCCCGACCCCAAAACTAAATCATAAACTCTGGGACGAGACCCAAAATCATGTGTTTCAACATGCACTGTAGGTGGTTATGATATACGTAAAAGTTTGAAAAACTCTGCTTTAAAGAAAAAAAGATGATCCCTTGCTTTAAAGAAAAGTTTTAATCACTTAACTTTGAAACAGTAGATTTTGTAGAGTTTTCTGTCTCCAAGCTTAAGATGCTATTATACTTTAAAGAATATACATTCTTTTCAGATATTGCCAAATTTGTAAATTTCATTTAATAAAGATTTTAAAATAAGGCTTATTCTCAAAACATATTAAAACATTGATGTGTATAAAATTAGAAGTTTGGGCTGCAAGGAAAAAGAAGTGTGATAAATTAAAATAGTATGATATTCCAGAGATAAAAATGGATAATGTCTCATCTGTCATAATTTCAATAATCAAAGTCACAGAAAATAGGGCTGAGTCTAACATCTTCTTTAGTATTTCTGGGGTCCAAAACTTGTGCCATCTATACAGCTATAGCCATTTCTACCTAATAAATGAACAATATAGGTAATAGATATCCTTACACAAAGGCCTGTCTAAGGTGACCTGCTGAGGCTATCCCAAAGAATGGATAGAGAGGAACTAGTTTATTTTGCCAGTATCTTATTTGTTATGGCCTGTGTTATCAGAAAGGGTAATAAAAAAATACTTTAAAAAGGAAGAATAGATTTGATTATGAAGACATACACCTCAATTCCTCCATAAATCCACAATAGATGTGATGGAGAATGGGGCATCCAGGGCCAAGGGAGTGGGGTTACCATTCTGATAGGCTAGGAGAGTGGGGCTGCCGCCCAAGCTGAGGGGCCTCCACCAAAAAGCCAAAGGGCAGGGCCTCCATCCAGAGTCCAGGGGCCAGGGCCATTGCTCAAATGTGCCCAGAAAAACAAGAATTATTTTCAAGCCTTGAAATCTAATGAGATTTTCCTTGCTGAGTTTCAGACTAACTTGGTACCCATGATCCCTTCTTTCCCTCCAATTTCTTCCTTTTGGAGTGGGACTGTGTACTGTATTCTTTTACCACCATTGTATTTTGGAAGCAGATGACTTGTATTCCAGGTCTCATAGGTCCACAGATGGAGAGGGATATTGCCCCAGATGGAACATACCCAGAGTCTCACCCATACTTGATTTAGATGATTTAGAAGGTGAGATTTTGGACT
The DNA here is from genome assembly GCF_000243295.1 of Trichechus manatus latirostris. Lineage (NCBI taxonomy): Eukaryota > Metazoa > Chordata > Mammalia > Sirenia > Trichechidae > Trichechus > Trichechus manatus. The sequence goes on from NW_004444086.1 coordinate 2,640,610, forward strand.
TATAGTGGAGGCTGGAATGGGTTAAGAACTTTGGGGATGCTGCGATGGGGTAAAGGAGCATTGGTGGCGCAGTGGTTAAGAGTTTGGCTGCTAACTGAAAGGTTGGTGGTTGAAACCTAAGAGCCGCTCTGCAGGAGAAAGATGTGGCAGGCAGTCTGCTTCTGTAAAGATTTATAACCTTCTACTCTGTTCTATAGGGTTGCTATGAGTTGGAATTGACTTGACGGCAAAGGGTGGGGATGGGGCAAATACATTTTGCATGTGAGAAGTACACGAAATTTGAGGAGGGGAAAAGGTGTGGTGTTATGGATTGAATTGTGTCCCCCAAAAAGATATGTTGAAGTCCTAACCTCTGCACTGGTGAATGTAACCTTGTTTGGAAAAATAGGGTTTTTCCTTGCAGATGTTGTCTGTTAAATTAAACAAGGTCATACTGAAGTAAGGTGGGTCCCAGTCCTAATTACTGCTGAGTGGAGAGTCACAAACTGAGGGAAGATAGCATATGAGGATCCGTTTACAACCCAAGGAATGCCAAAAAAACCCTGGAACAATCAGGAACTGAAAGAGGCAAAGAAGGATCTTGCCCTAGAGCCAACAGAGAAAAAGAAAGCGTAGCCTTGCTAATGCCTTGAATTCAGATTTTTAGCCTTTAGAACTCTGAAAAAATAAATTTATGTTCTTCAAAGCCATCCATTTTGTGACATTTTGTTATGGTAGTCTTAGAAGACTAAGACAATAAGTATCAAGAATAAAGTTCTGGGCCAAACAATATTTTCTCCCCTTTTCCACCAGAAAACAAAATAGAAAGTTTATAGTATAGTGTGTTTTAATTAAAAAATTATTCTTTTAAAATATCCTGATTTTGTTTCAAGAAGATGCATTTCCTACGTGTAATTACGTGCATCATAGGCTGTAGGGCTCGATTTGCCTGTTTCTTAGGCAGTTTTGAAAAGCCCACACTTGGGGTGTGAGGTAATCAGAGCAGTGTGATTCCTACTTTACAGCAGGTTTCCTACTGGAATGTTAATCTTCTGAGAACCTTTAAAATTTTGGAAGATAAAATATTTTTATAGAGCAACATGGGACTTTCATGAATAATTCATATTTCACAGATGTCACTGTCATTCTGAAAAAAGCTCTATTTATATTCTTTTTAAAATGTCCTTGAATCACTGATAGACTTGTCCAATTTTCAGTTACATCAAGAAGGAGACTACAATATGTCAAAAAATAAGAAATTTCATAGCATAAGTTAATAAAGTATTTATAGCAAACTTATCTGTCCAACAGTTGGCTAAAGCTATTAAATCAATTTCACAAATTTTATTTTACAAATTGAAATCCATTTACATTGGAGCAAATCTGAAAGTAATACCTGAGACTGTGCATTAATATTGGCCCCTTCCTTAACAAGAACTTTGACGACTTCTGCTTGTCCAGCCAAAGATGCAATGTGAAGAGCAGTATTTCCCTTCTGTTTCAGAGAAACAAAAAAAGAAAGTGTTAGAGGTTAGCAAATTTCGTAGAAATCAAAATATGCAGGCATATTTGAATAATATGCTGATTATTTCAACTTGTTTATTAAGACAGTAACTAACCTTGGGAAGGGATTACTTTTTACCATCAAAACATTAGCCATTTCATTTACTATCATGCTTTTGTATCCTACACAAAACCTAGCGTAGATTGAGAACATAGAAAGACTGAGTTCTTACTCAACCAAATAATGTGGAACGCATGTGTGTGTGATAGAGAGAGACAATATCACCCCTTTATGACATTTAATCAACAGCTGAAGAATCCTGCCACAAGGAAAAGTTAACGACAAAAAAAAAATCTTCCCTGAACCACTGAGTTTACTTCACCTTGCAAAGAAACGTAGGGATTTTACATGGTGTAAACACTGACTTTGCTCACAGCTGTGTTCCCAGCTCCTGGTAGCACATGGTCGTTGCTCAAAATTTTTTGAATGAAAAAATAAACTTTAAATTAATCACAAGGTTACCAATAATTTCTAACACTGGCTACATCAAAATTTACAAACCATGAAACTAACCACAAACGAAAAATAAACTTTCATGATTATTGTCCAAGAGGTTAAAAGACACTTGTGATGTGACTAAATAAATAACACAATTTAAAAACCAACCAACAAACAGGAATCTGTAGATTTTGAAGCCATGAAGTTCAGAGTCCAGTGCTTTTTGCCACTACCTCACACGGAGTCGTTGGACCATGCACTTACTCTTTTGAGGGCTCAGTTGTCTCATCTTTAAATGAGGCGCTTTAAATGGGATATTTTTTCTGGATTAAAAATTCTAATGTATGATTAAAAGCAAAACTACATTTAAAATATTAACATGCTTTCAAGGAAAGGGAAAAAAAAATGACAAACTAAGCACTTAAGCAGCCCAAAAAATGGTTGGTTTAATGAATGGGTTCTATTAATATGGGCAACTCAAGGAGGCAAATAATTTGATAAACCTTCAAACCCATATTCTTTAAATATTTTTCAACATTTATTTGCTGTGATTAAGAGGAGCTTGAATAAAAAAAGTTTACTCTCGGTTTACATTCAAAGTATGGGATTTATTGCATGCAATGAACTTACAGATTTGACTTCATTGGAATTGCCAGAACTTTTGGTTAAGAGCTTGGCTGCTAACCAAAAGGTTAGCAGTTCGAATCCACCAGCGGCTGCTTGGAAACTCTAAGGGGCAGTTCTACTCTATCCTATAGGGTCACTGTAAGTCGGAATTGACTTGATGGCAATGGGATTTTTTTTTGGTTTGGTTTCTTGGTTTGTTGGTTTTGTTTTTTAATTTTCACTACAGTTGCTGTTTACTATCCTGTGAAGACGATCAATCTACATTTTGCCAGTTATGCATGAAGTGTTGGAAATCTAGGTTAACTGCACATATTCCTAATTTATTCCAGTGCTTGCATCCTCAACAGACTAATGCCCCAGGCAGAGGTTTGAGTGCTTAACCACACAGTTCACAGCTTCCCCGGCCATATTATCACACTCCAGCCTTGGTCAGCAGACTTGATTCTGATTGGCTACTTTTTGTTTTTCTCCAAATAAAAATTTCATCTTCAAAAGACAAATTTTTTTTAAAAATGTCTGTTGTTTTTTATATTAATTCTCAAAGACAAGGTTCAAATATATTTTAGCAAAAGCGGCATCAGCAAACGAACAACAGTTTCTAGTATACCACGCCATCTTGTACATTTCATTTAAAAATCGGTCCAATCCTTTACAAACACATTATAGCGATAAAATCTAATTTTACCCTAATAATTCAACCCATGATTCTAAGTCTCTCTTCCATTTGAGTAGAAAGAATTTTGTATATTCTCACGCCAAATCAAATGAGTACATCTAAAGGTATATCAATTTATTTGAAGCTTTAAAATTACCTGTTCGTTTCTCTTGAGAAGTGTACTACATCAACTTATTTAAAAAATGAGTTAACCTTAGAAAAATAGGTGCCATTATCTTCAGAGGATTATGTTGATCTAGTCTTCTATGTGATTGAAGGGAAGAAAGGGAAAACATTAGGTATTAAGTTTATAGGTTTTAAAATGTCAGAAACTCTTGGTTCAGTCTCATGTCTGATATATCCCAAAAAAGAAACAATTCACAGTTTAATAGACAGGGTTTCATTTTTAGCTCTATCTGGTTAGGAATCTTGGTGTTCCCGGGAACCTCTGGTACAACCAGGGAAAATAAGTGTTAAATCATTTCATTTCTTTTCTAAGGAAAACAAATTCTGCCAGCATGCACATTACCTTAGTAGCAGAATCCACAGCGGAGCCTCTTCCCAACAGCTCCTGCACCAGCCCCACGTGGCCCTCCTTGGCAGCCAGATGGAGAGCGTTGAGTCCATTCTGAGGAGAAGGAAAAAGGCCTCAGAGGTGGGGTAATGATGAGAGGAGTCAATTTGCTGATCTTATGCAATTATAGAACCCAGAGAATATACAGCACTCGGATCTGTTCACTTGTTTTCTTTATTATTGCATTAGCTTGAGACTATTAAGTACCAAAAACCCCATTGCCATCGAGTCGATTCCGACTCATAGCGACCCCATAGGACAGAGTAGAATTGCCCCATAGGGTTCCAAAGAGTGCCTGGGGTGGATTTGAACCGCCGACCTTCTGGTTAGCAGCCATGCTCTTTAACCACTGTGCCACCAGAGCTCCACTATTAAATACAGAAAGACTATTTTTCAGAGGTTTTTGATTCATAGAGGCAAAAAGTAAATATTTTCATTTGAAATGTGGATTTGGCGACTTCATTTTAAGATCCTTTTTTTATTAATTAAGAAATACTTAATTACGTTTCTTTTGAGGAAAAAAGTCTACATATCTGGCCAGAAATAAGATTCTATAGTTTCTGAAACATGTTATTGTTTCTGCCTTGTGCTGTGGAGTCAATTCCAACTCCTTGTGAACCTGTGTGTTAGATACTAGAGTAGAACGGCTCCATAGGGTTTTCTTGGCTGTTATCTTTATGGAAGCAGATCGCCAGACCTTTCTCCTGTGGAGTGACTGGTGGGTTTGAACCGCCAACCTGTTGGTTACCAGCTGAGCACAGATCATTGGCACCACCCAGGCACTTGTGTCTGAAGCTTTAAATAAAGCTTTTACATGTTAACAAATGGTAGAGGAATGTTCCTTTCATAAAAAGTGATTTAAAGACCATAGGACAATTCCTAATGTAATACAACTCTGAAAGGACAACTCTATACTTGAAATACATTTTGAACTATGTCAACTGATTAGACTTGAGTTTTTTTTCCAAAAATTTAAAATTTATCATGTAATCTCTGACAGTTCTATAACATCTGACTCACATCTATCTAAAGCTCTGAAAAATTATTTACCATAGCATTGAAAAAACTCATTTAAAATTTCACAAAATGTGATGTCTATATATATATTATAGAAGTCTTCTGGTGGTACAAATGGTGTAAGTGCTAGACTACTAACCGAAAGATTGACAGATTGAACCCCCCACCCCGCCAGAGATGCCTTGGAAGACAGGCCTGGCAATCTGCTTCCGAAAGGTCACAGGCTTGAAAACCCTGTGGAGCAATTGTACTCTGCACACATGGGATTATCATGAGTCAGAATCACCTCGATGGCAACTAACAACAAATATATTATACTGATTATGATGGTTAAGGTTATGCGTCAACTTGGTTAGGCCATGATTCGCAGTGGTTATATAATCATCTTCCATTTTGTTATCTGGTGTGAGCAGCCAATCAGTTGAAAGGGGAGTTTCCTTGGAGGTATGGCTTGCTTCCAATATATATGGATGTTCTGGCAAAGCTCACTCTCTCTCGATCCTGCATTTCCCTCATCATCCTCTGACCTCTGGTTCTTGGGATGTGAGCCAGTATTCTGCTACCTGACCTGCAGAGTTTGGATTCACCAGCTGCTGGAACCCCATGAGCCAGCAGCCTGCTGCCTGACCTGCAGATTTGGGGTTGGCCAGCCCCTGCTACTATATGAGTCAGGAGAAGCCTCCAGCCTGCCACCTGACCCACAGATTTGGGACTTTCCAGCCACCATAATTGCAATGAGCCATTTCCTCAAAATAAATCTCTCTATATATTTATGTACATGCTTCACTGGTTTTGCTCCTCTAGAGAACCCAGCCTAAGACACTGATATAAAATTAAAGTAGATTTTATCATACATATAAGGAGAACCAGATGCAAATACAAATTGTTGTTATTGTTAGGTACCATCGAGTCAATTCTTACTCACAGCGACCCTGTGTATAACAGAACAAAACACTACCTAGTTCTGGGCCATCCGCACAATCGTTGTTATGCTTGAGCCCATTGTTGCAGTCACTGTGTCAATCCATCTTGTTGAGGGCCTTCCTCTTTTTCACTAACCCTCTACCAAGCATGATGTCGTTCTTCAGGGACTGATCCCTCCTGATAACTTGTCCAAAGTATGTGACAGTAGTCTCATCATCCTTGCTTCTAAGGAAAATTCTGGTTGTACTTCTTCCAAGACAGATTTGTTCATTCTTTTGGCAGTCCATGGTATATGTCAATATTCTTTACCAGCACCACAATTCAAAGGCGTTGATTCTTCTTCGGCCTTCCTTATTCACTGTCCAGCTTTCAAATGCATATGAGGCGATTGAAAACACCGTGACTTGAGTCAGGCACACCTTAGTCTTCAAGATGACATCTTTGCTTTTCAACACTTTAAAGAGGTCTTTTGCAGCACATTTGCCTAACGCAATGCAACTTTTGATTTCTTGACTGCTGCTTCCATGGGTGTTGACTGTGGATCCAAGTAAAAGGAAATCCTTGACAACTTCAGTCCTTTCTCTATTTATCATGATGTTGCTTATTTGTTCAGTTGTGAGGATTTTTGTTTTCTTTATGTTGAGGTGTAATCCATACTGAAGGCTTCAGTCTTTGATCTTCATCAGTAAGTGTTTCAAGTCCTCTTCACTTTCAGCAAGCAAGGTTGTCTCATTTGCATATCGTGGGTTGTTAATGAGTCTTCCTCCAATCCTGATGCCCCATTCTTCTTCATATAGTCCAGCTTCTCTAATTATTTCCACAGCATACAGACTGAATAAGTATGGTGAAAGGATACAACCCAGATGCACACCTTTCCTGACTTTAAACCACACAGTATTCCCTTGTTCTGTTCGAATGACTGCCTCTAGATCTAGGTACAGGTTCCTCATGAGTACAATTAAGTGTTCTGGAATTCCCATTCTTGGCAATGCTATCCATAATTCATTATGTTCCACACAGTCAAATACCTTTGCATAGTCAAAAACACAGGTAAACTTCTTTCTGGAATTCTCTTCTTTCAGCCAGGATCTATCTGACATCAGCAATGATATCCCTGGTTCCACGTCCTCTCCTGAATCTGGCTTGAATTTCTGGCAGTTCCCTGTCAATATACTGTTGCAGCCACTTTTGAATGATCTTTAGCAAAATTTCACTTGCGTGTGATATTAATGATATTGTTCGATAATTTCCGCATTTGGTTGGGTTACCTTTCTTGGGAATAGGCATAAATATGGATGTCTTCCAGTCAGTTGGCCAGGTAGCTGTCTTCCAAATTTCTTGGCACAGATGAGTGAGCACTTCCACTGCTGCACCCATTTGTTGAAACATCTCAATTGGTATTCCGTCAGTTCCTGGAGCCTTGTTTTTTGCTAATGCCTTCAGTGCAGCTTGGACTTCTTCATTCAGTACCATTGGTTCCTGATCATATTCTGCCTCCTAAAATGGCTGAACGTCGACCAATTCTTTTTGGTATAGTGACTCTGTGTATTCCCTCCATCTTCTTTTGATGCTTCCTGTGTTGTTTAATATTTTCCCCGTAGAATCCTTCAATATTGCAACATGAGGCTTGAATTTTTTCTTCAGTTTTTTTCAGCTTGAGAAATGCCAAGCTTGTTCTTCCCTTTTGGTTTCCTATCTCCAGGTCTTTGCACATGTCATTATAATACTTTACTTTGTCTTTTCGAGCCATCTTTGAAATCTTTCATTCAGCTCTTTTACTTCATCATTTCTTCCTTTAACTTTAGCTACTCGACGTTCAAAAGCAAGTTTCAGAGTTTCTTCCGACATCCATTTTGGTCTTTTCTTTCTTTCCTGCCTTTTTAATGGCCTCTTGCTTTCTTCATCTATGATGTCCTTGATGTTATTCCACAACTCATCTTGTCTTCAGTCATTAGTGTTCAATGCATCAAATCTATTCTTGAGATGGTCTCTAAATTCAGGTGGGATATGCTCAAGGTCATACTTTGGCTCTTGTGGACTTGTTCTAATTTTCTTCAGTTTCAACTTGAACTTGCATATGAGCAATTGATGGTCTGTTACGCAGTCGGCCCCTGGCCTTGTTCTGACTGATGATATTGAGCTTTTCCATCGTCTCCACAGATGTAGTCAATTTGATTCCTGTGTATTCCATCTGGCGAGGTCCACATATATAGTTGCCCTTCATGTTGGCGTAAAAAGGTATTTGCAATGAAGAAGTCGCTGGTCTTGCAAAATTCTGTCATACAATCTCTGGCATCATTTCTATCACCAAGGCCATATTTTCCAACTACCGATCCTTCTTCTTTGTCTCCAACTTTTGCATTCCAATCACCAGTAATTATCAGTGCGTCCTGTTTGCATGTTTGATCACTTTCAGACTGCAGAAGTTTGTAAAAGTCTTCAATTTCTTCATCTTTGGCTTTAGTGGTTGGTGTCTAAATTGGAATAATAGTAGTATTAACTGGTCTTCCTTGTAGGTGTATGGATATTATCCTATCACTGACAGCGTTGTACCTCAGGATAGATCTTGAAATATCCTTTTTGACAATGAATGCAACGCCATTCTTCTTCAATATGTCATTCCCAGCATAGTAGACCATATGATTGTCCAATTCAAAATGGCCAATGCCAGTCCATTTCAGCTCACTAATGCCTTGAATGTCGATGTTTATGTGTTTCATTTCATTTTTGAGAATTTTCAATTTTCCTAGATTCATACTTCGTACATTCCACATTCTGATTATTAATGGATGTTTGCAGCTATTTATTCTCATTTTCAGTCATGCCACAACAGCAAATGAAGGTTCTGAAATGTTGACTGTACTTTGAGGAGGCAGCTCTTGCCCAGTCATATTTTGAGTGCCTTCCAACTGAGGGGTTCATCTTCCAGCACTGCATCAGACAATGTTCTGCTGCTACTCATAAGGTTTTCGCTGGCTAATTCTTTTCAGAAGTAGACTGCCGGGTCCTTTTTCCTAGTCTGTCTTAGTCTGGAAGCTCAGCTGAAACCTGTTCGCCATGGATGACCCTGCTTGTAATTGAACACCGGTGGCATAACTTCCAGCACCACCACGACACTCAAGCCCCCATTATATGAAAAACTGACAGACATGTGGGGGGAATACAAATTACTATATGGCAAATTTCCAGTTTCCAGGTCACTATATATGTAATACTTAAAGACTGTGTTATGCAAAGTACTCAAGCTTTCATATTCGACTGAAAGATAAAGTAATATTTGTTTTTCTTCTTTTTGCAAGATGGTCCTGGTTCCTCAACAACATTTATGTTAGAGTAGCTAAAGAGATTGTACTATCAACACATGCCATGGTTTCTACTATTTACTGGTACAAACTGGTAGGAATGAAAGCACTTTTGGAATATTCCAAGAACTTTGTTCCTAGAAAACTTTACAAATGAATCAACAACGTAAGAAAAACTTGATAAAGATGGAGTTTTGTAATCCTTGAATTCTACCAGTAGGTAAAGTATGGTAACTGTATTAACTCTATACAAAATAGTTCAACAAATAAGTACCATTTTTCACTCCTACTACCAGACCAAGGATAGCATTACACTTTTAAGTTGTTTTCTTTTTTTATATTTTTTATTGTGCTTTAGGTGAAAGTTTACAGCTCAAGTTAGTTTCTTATACAAAAATTTATACACATATTGTTATGTGACCTTAGTTGCTATCCCTATAATCTGACAGCACACTCCCCCTTTTCACCCTAGATTTCCCGTGTGCATTCAACCAGCTCCCATCCCTTTCTGCCTTCTCATCTTGCCTCTGGACAGGAGCTGCCCATTTAGTCTCATGTATCTGCCTGAACTAAGAAGCACACTCTTCACGAGTATTATTTTATGTTTTATAGCTCAGTCTAATCTTTGTCTGAAGAGTTGGCTTCGGGAACGGTTTTAGTTCTGGGTTAACAGAGAGTCCAGGGGCAATGTCTTCTGGGGTTCCTCTAGTCTCAGTCAGACCATTAAGTCTGGTCATTTTATGTGAATTTGAATTCTGCACCCCACTTTTCTCCTGCTCCGTTAGGGACTATCTGTTGTGTTCCCTATACAGATGGCCATTGGTGGTAGCCAGGCACCATCTAGTTCTTCTGGTCTCAGGCTGATGGAGTCTCTGATTTATGTGACTGTTTTTGTCTCTTGGGCTAATATTTTCCTTGTGTCTTTGCTGTTTTTCATTCTCCTTTGCTCCAGGTAGGTTGGGACCAATTGATGCATCTTAGATGGCCGCTCGTTAGATTTTAAGACCCCAGACGCCACTCACCAAAATGGGATGCAGAATATTTTCTTATTAAACTTTGTTATGTCAATTAACCTAGATGTCCTCTGAAACCATGGTCCCCAGACCCCCGCCCTGCTACTCTGTCCCTCAAAGTGTTGGGTTGTGTTCAGGAAACTTCTTAGCTCCTGGTTTAGTCCAATTGTGCTGACTTCCCCTTATTGTTAAGTTGTTTCTGATCTAATTATTCAACATGAAGTCTCTGGTAACAGAATGTAGTTAATTTTTAAAAATGTAACCTACATCATAAATAGGAAACCAATTCGGGCAGACATTCAAGGAAAAGTAATATGATCATTGGGTAGGACTATTCTAAGGAAAAATTAATCTGATGATTTTTAAGAGCTTTTAATATCATTGATATCTTTTTACTCTACATGTTCTTCTACATAGTTTTTATCGGTTTTGTTAAATCATTTACAAGTAGAAATCTTTTATTCTGTGTAATGAGTCATTACATATATGTTTTTGGAGAGTGGATTAGTTATTTCAGTAAGAATGGAATATTGCAATAATTGGAAATTGTCTACAGGCTTAGCTAACTAATATTTTAAAAATCTCACGTTTTAAAATGTCTGTTGTAAGAAACTGCCTTGCCTTTTCCTCAGTTCCCGCCTCTGTCTCCATCTGAGGCTTCAGAACTTGAGACTTTGAAAGTACCTTAGATTGTCTAGTTCAATGACTTATTCTCAGTACTTGGCCCCATGCCTGACACAAGTATCTACTTGATAAACATTGTTGGATGAAAGAATGAATCTAAAGAAATCATAAAGTCAATATTTTGATAAAATTACTTTAGTAAATAATCAAAACTATTTAATATATTTGAAAGAAAAAGATTGCATCCTCCTTACAGTGTGTGTGTATATATATATATATATACACAAAATAATAATAATTATTATTATTAATCGGGATTGTTGTCCAAATAAGAGTAAATATATTTGGTTTACTGATTTTTTTTTTTTCCAGGAGCTTGAGGCCTTCCTATCAAACAACTGGACTTCTTTGGCCCAGGAATTGTTCTCTTCTCTCTAAAATCTGATGCTGTGAAGTGCAGTAAGTCTCTAACCTGAAGGGAAGTGGCTGGCTGAGTCAAATGACAAAATCTCTCTTTGTATGACTTTCGAGGTTAATCTGTTCTTTATGAAGTTCCTCTCTAAGAGGAGAGGAATGGGGGATCATTTCATTTTATTTGCTCTTCTGTATTTTTATCTCTTTTGGTTAAAAAAAAAAGTGCCTTTTGAATGATCTTTTTATATCCCATTAAAATTTTCCCATTATATCATTTTTATCTTTTAAAAATTATTTTGTCTAATGTTCATGTTTATTTAACTTAAAAAAAATTAACCTGAAAATGGAAATTGTCTCCTAAGGGAAGATGGAGGATGCTTTCCCACTTTAAGTTCCCCAGAGGCCTCTGACCGCCAAAAACAGATTAAACCTTCCATGACTAAAAACACCCACAGCTACTGAGTTGTAATCAGTAGAAGAAGAGGAGATAGTCAAGAAGATAGCATTTTTCTCAGTGATTTCTTTCTAGTTCCTTAATTTTAAAACACCCAGTATCAAGTCTTCCTATCCTGTCATGGTGGAAATATTTATACTATAAAAATCAGGAAATGCTATAAATCAGGATCCCTCACCCCTGCCTCCCAGGGCCATTTATTAATATCATTACCTAAATGCCAAGGGTTGAGATGGTTTGACAACAGTTTTATTAGAAAAAAATTTGAACTGGGAAAATGGCTCTCCAATGGGCAATTTCTCCAGGGTACAATAGCCTAGATCTGGTCTTCATTTATCTCTACAGTTCTTTAAGATGGGCAGCATGTGTGATAAGTCTACAGAGAATTTTATATACATGCTTAATAAAAAGTCAGTCTTTGTTGTTGCTGTTAGTTGCCATCAAGTCGATTCAGACTCATGATGACCTCGTGTGTGCAGAGTAGAACTGTGCTCCATAGGGTCTTCAAGGCTGTGACCTTTCAAAGCAGACTGTCACGGCTGTCTTCCAAGGTGCCTCTGAATAAAGCCCTTTACTGATTAAATGGGTGTTCTAGACTGGCTTGAAAATCATCTTGTCAACAATGCTACCCTGAATATAACTTTCTAGGGACTCTAAATAGAAAATTTGGGGGATTAATATGTTTAAAAAGGTGTAAAATGCGTCTCTAATTGCATGGATGATTAACTTGGAATGTAACTTTCTACAGTCTCAGAATAGAAAAGTTCTGGTGTTAAGATGTTTAAAAAGGTGTAAAAAGCCTCTTCAATTATATGAGTGATTAAATCTCTGAAGTCTAAAGGATTTATAACACTCTTCTCAATTTCCCCTCTGGGAGATATTTCCCCTTTTACTCTATAGCATCAGCTCAGCTGAAACACAGCTTTCACTTGCTATGGATCAGACTATCAGAACACTAGACTTCCTATTTCGTGTTACGATAAATAGTGACAAAAACTTTGAAAAACATTAACAAAGGTTAACAGGACACTATCTCAAAAAGAAGGGAGCTGAAACAATCTGAAAACTTATGAAGTTCAAATATGATTAACCAATTTCAAGAGAAGTTATCCTCAGAAGGACCCCAGTGCTACATTACTTACTATAATTTACTGCACAGTTCTCTCTTTATGAGTTCAAAATGTAGCCTACTTCATTTTCACAAGTCACTACAAATCACTGCAATATTGTTGCATCTTATCAAAAAAAATCAAGACTATACCAAAAAAGTCTCTATGAGGGAATCATCCAGGAAAAAAACTCTATATAATATACAAATTAAATCCAAGATATACATGTGTCTTCAATGTTTCTGTGATTCTAATGCTACTGAAATTAAAGCGATTATGAAGACACAAATGATGGATGAAATTCCAGTTAAACATGCTGTAAATTCTTATTCTGCCTTCTTTTAAAATGCAATCAAATTGAGACTGCTATCTGACTATTGAATGCATGTCCTCTAGCTGCAGGACGTGTATTCAGTAATATGATAAACCAAAACCAAACCAAACCCGCTGCTGTTGAGTTGATTCCGACTCATAGCGACACTACAGGACAGAGTAGAACTGCCCCATAGGGTTTCCAAGGAGTGGCTGGTAGATTTGAACTGCCGATCTTTTAGTTAGCAGCCAAGCTGTTAATCACTGAGACACCAGGGCTTCCAGTAGTATGATAGCAGACCCAGTTTAGTTGAAACACAAATTATGTGTTGCAACCAAATAGAAGGGGAGCAGTTTCTTTATGCTGATGTCTTGCTTTTGGAAACTCTGCCACAAATATATTTAATTAGCAATTGAATATATTGTACACTGTTATCAGAAAAAGCAACTTAGCATCAACTGGATTTAAAATGAAAATGTTCTATCTTATAAATATTAGCTAACATTTAAATTAGTCATATTTAAAATGGACAGTGATAAATAATCCCATCCAATAGTGCAACTCAGCTAATTCATTGAAAATATATTTTGCAATTAACATATTCTGATGAGCCCCTTAAGTTACACTTCTAAAAATTTAATCTTCCCACAGGAGCTACCCTAATACTCTTTAGCTTACCATATCTGTTGGTAATACTGGCCCACATTTCAAAAGATTTTTGATTGTTGTCATTAGATATTTTCGGCTATGTTGGGTGGGGTAGTGGGAAAGAATTAGACATATACCCCTCATTTGCATGTAGAACTGGGCAGGTTTTCTATATTTGGGTACAAATATAGGGAGGTGTTGTAGATTGAATATGTCCCCCCAAAATATGTGTTGAAATGCTAACACCTGTACCTATAATTATGAGCCTATTTGGAAATAGGCTTTTTCTTTTGTTATGTTAATGAGGCCATATCAGTGTAGGAAGGATCCTAAACCTAATCACTTCTGAGTTATAAAAAGACCAGAATAGACACAGAGACTCACCCAGGGGGAAGACAGATGCTATCTGACAATGGAGGCAGATAAATCTACAAGCCCGGGACCTCCAAGGATTGCCAGCTACTAGGAGCTTAAATAGACAAAGAAGGACCTTCCCCTACAGCCATGCCCAGCATTTGGAATTCTAGCCTCCTGAACTGTGAGAAAATAAATTTCTGTTCTTTAAGACCACCTGCTTGTGGTATTTCTCTTACGGCAGCACTAGGTAGCTACAGCAGGTGGGTTCTAGTATTTCCCCAGCAGTGCCTTCTGCACATCTGGTGTTTAAGGCACATAGGTCCTTTTCATATCAAGACATAAAATATGGGCAGTTTCTGAATTCATCAGAACATCAAGATGAGCTTACCTAGTTTTGGCCAAAGAGACTTCTGAGACAATTTGTATTTAACCATCTAATGGGCGCTATTAACTATTCATTCCCCTAGATTAACATCAGGATAGTTATCCAGTTAGATCACCAGAAAGCAATGGATCTGCAACATGTTATCTCTATTCCTTATAGAAATAGCTTCACTGATAATGAAATATTGTTATGTATTTGGTTTTTATATAAGATGACTATATGAAATATCCATTTTAGCAATATTTATGGCCTGTGTCTATTTTATTGAGTCTCTTGATAAACTATTGTTGAGTTCAGTAACAGGAAAAGTTTAATAATAGGAAAAAATTCTTACTAATTTTAATTTAGAAAATTGCATATGTCAACGTGTTTGTCTTCTTTGCTAGTTTCCAGGAAACCCAGAATAAATTTACTATCCATTTGAATTAAGTAACTCAGTTTCTCTATTTTTCTCTTCCTTGCACTGGGTTTTGCTTTTATCTTGTTTAGTTTCATGTTTAATGTTTTCAGAATCAAAGTATATGTGGGTGTGTGTATGTGTGTTGTGTTATCAATAATTTATTATAAAATTGTTTGAGCTCTTTTACATCTCAAAACAGGACTGTTATTCACACTTAGCTGAAATTATTTCCTACTTTCTAGGATTTATAGACAGCAATTAGACTTTGATTAATATTATTACTGATTATAATTAGCTACTAAATGACTCAAAATACTGACTAACAATTTGGAGAAGACATTGAAGAAAATTTAAAATGATTAAAAAATCAAAAACTAATTTTTAAGAAGAAAATCTAAGAATTAATTAAACCTGAAAAATAGTAGGCTAGGCAGTGGATTTCCTGCAGTATACTATAGACAAAAAATCATTAGTGTTATAACTCCACTGGAGAAAATCTGAAGGTAGATGAATACACAATAAGAAGAACTTAGGTTAGGCATGGAAAGAACATCCGTATTACTGAGTTTGTTAGAGAGGGTTGGAAATCTTTCCTTTTAAGGTTGATAAAAGGATAAAAGTTTCTCATTTGCGTGCAATTGATTGAATGTGCTTTTTTCCCCCTTTCTTTTACTGTTTGTTTTCATTTTCTTTTCTTTTTTTTAGGAATAGTAACATGGTGTTGAAAGTAATAAGAACTGGAATCAGGTTGTTACTTGGCCATAGCCAACTGTGTGGCAGTAGGCAAATCACTTAACCTCTCTGTCCACTAACATCCTTATCTGTAAACAATATTGATGATGATGAAATAAAAAATTATGAAGTTGATGGATAGAAAAAAAATTATGAGCACTAGTTAAGAGCTCAGCTGTTAACCAAAAGGTCAGCAGTTTGAATCTACCAGGTGCTCTTTGGAAACTCTATGGGGCAGTTCTACTCTGCCCTACAGGGTCACTATGAGTCAGAATCAACTTGATGGCAACAGGTTTTTGGTTTTAGTTATGTGCCAGTCATTGCTTTAGCTGGTTTATTTTTTATCCTCACAAGAATTCTCCAGAAAAGTCTACTGGAAAAGAGTATCTACAAATTAATAATCTTTAAGAAGTTATTAATTCACAGCTGTAAAGGATTTTAAAACTGGAAGGGATCTTAGATGTCTGCTAGTCTAGTATATATGAGAAAACTGAGGTCGGATATGATAGTGACTGGCTATGGAAAGCATGGAGACTAAAGGCAGATTTCCTAATTATCATTAGAATTAAAAACACAAGAATATCTATAAGTCCTCAAACAAAATAAAATGCCTTCAAGGAAATATTCTTGGGAAGCAGATTGATAAAACAGAAAGAACATAGATTTTAGAGTCTCTAGAACTGCATATTAATCGAAACCCATCTATCTGCCAGCTGAATAAACATTAGTTTCTTCATCTTCAAAATGTGGATTATAGTCCTCATTTGACACAGTAGTGAGACTTAAACAAAGCAAGGAAAGCAAAGTACCACCTGAGCAGCTTCTACATGGCACTGATTACTAGTTTCCACATGCCATTTGCCTTACACAGATAATATTGTAATAGCAATACTGAAGAGTTTAAAAAATTTCTATATGCAAACTGAAATACATTATTTTATAAATATAATATAGACCCAAGTCACTTGATCAAATGTAATTTTATAAATAATCTCACAGACTGATCAGAATTGCTTTGGGATATTGGAATGGAATATAGAGATAATTTGCACTATACTCTGCTTATGTTAGAGATGTGCTCTATATTATACATATATTCTATAGAGAGACATTCTATATTATAGATGAGCATTTACACAAGAATAATTTTGAGGGGCACTCTTAATGTAAAAAAGTAAAAGTATTGTTAAATATGAATGTTATAGATACTGTCTTGCTTCTTACACTGTGACATTAAATAAATAAAAAATAGTGATAACCTGAGCCCTGGTGGCTCAGTGGTTAAAGCAATAGACTACTAACGGAAAGGTCGATGGTTCGAAACCATCAGTGGCTTCTTGTGAGAAAGATGTGGCCGTCAGCTTCTGTAGAGATTTACGGCCTTGGAAACCCTATAGGGTCGCTATGAGGCAGAATCGACTCGACACAAGTGGGTTAGGTTTTGGTTTATTCTTATAATCCAGCTGGTCTTAGCTGCTGGATTCTAAATTAGTCAATCGAATGATCTCATTATGATTATGGAGTCAGAGATCCAGGATAATCCTGACATTCCTGATAAGTCCTTCAAATTTAGAGGCAAAAGACATGACACTGATGTGTTTGTTACATGATCAAATTTGTAGCACAGAGACATGCTATTGAGTGGACTCCTATTGAAATGTAAATATGTAAAGGAAGAATTTTAACATGAGGATATCAGGAAACTATACCAAGGTGTGGACTCATTTCTAGCAATGGTTTAAGTATTTATCAATTTCATAGGTACTGCAGGCTAAATGGAAACATACCAATGTAGACTACTGCTGATAAGCCCTTGATACTGGTTTTAAGTTATGGTGCAGTTCTACTCTGTCATATAGGATTGCTATGAGTCAGAATCAACTCACTGGCACACAAACACAACAACGTTGATAAAATAGTATGAACTTGAGTCTTTTATGACAATCAACAAATATTAATTGCCATATCATTATGAGCAAGATGTTGGACTTAGATATAAATAAGTTATCTTTGTGGATCTATGAGTTCCAGGTAAGGTATCACTTTTGATGCTACAATCTTGGAATAATGTTATTTCAATATAATCTCATTAAAACGGCTTAGTATAGCAATTAGTTAAAAAATAAAGGCTTAATGCTCCTGTGATATAAATGTGTTCACATAAATCAATCTTGAAAGACAGAGTTATCTCTTTGTTTATAACCTCTATCAAATCTTTACAAAGCAGTGTTATAAGATGTTGTTTACAATCAGGTTTTACAATAAATTTTATTAGCTATTTCTCCTGCCGATTTTATGAGATATTTTACTCATTTACTGCTTTTCTACGATCCCATAAAACTAGCGGATGGAACTCCAGGTAGAACAAATAGCCTATGAAATTTTTTATAGAGCCATACCAGTGTTAACATTTGTGCCACATTCAGAAAAGCTGTAGAGCAGTCCATCTGGAAAAGCTGAGGAACAGATTCAAGAACACACGGCTAAACTTACATGACATTTAAGTGCTTGTACCATAATCCACTGAACTGTTTTGTTTCTTAGAACTGATTTATAATCAATACAAACTTATTAGTTAATCAGCAAGTATTTGCTAGGCACCTACTAAGTCCTCAGCTCTGCTAAGTGAGAAGCAAAGGACACATGATATAGTTTCTGAGCTCAAGGTGCCCATAACTATTTATTATTAAACAACTGAAAACAAATAATGCATTCACATGCTTACCTATGATTTTATTTTCAAGTCTCTGGTCACCTTGCTTTATAAATTTTACATATTGAACTAAGGATTCCCAGTCTATGTCCTGAAGTCCTTGGGTAGTGCAAATGATTAACGAGCTAGGCTGCTAACCAAAAGGTTGGAGGTTCAGGTCCACCCAGAGAGCCTTGGAAAAAAGGTCTGGTGATCTACTTCTGAAAAACCAGCCATTGAAAACCCTATGGAACACAGTTCTACTCTGACACACACTGAGTTGCCATGAGTTGGAATCAACTTGAAGGCAACTGGTTTTTTGGTTTAGTCTTCATCTTAAGTGTATCAGAAAAGTACAACTAGCTTATTAATGTCTTCAGCTGAGCTACAATTTAAATATTTAGAATAAGCCAACTAAAACATGAGTTCTTGAAAATGATTAGAAGGATGAAATGGAGATCAAATGAGCATATCAAAATAGGGAAGGAAAAGTGAAACTTGACTTCCCCTGCCTTTGACTCTGGATAGAGCACTTGTGTCAGAGACACCCCTAAACCAAGAGCTCTTCTCAAGAGGAACTACATGCCCACACAGAGAGATACAAACAATTATGAAATGTTATTTACACTTTCACTCTGCCATTAGCATAATTAATGTTGGGAAAAGAAGTGATCTATACAATGAAGAAACAAACTCAAAACAAAAATAATCCATTTACATAGTTCCTATCCATTCCCACTCCTTATATCCATCATAACCTATCTTCCTCCATCTTTCCCACCTCTTCCATGTTGGCTGCTCTACACTAAGAGCACTCGCTGTGAGCAAATTAAGGCTTCACTTGGTTGGCATGAAGATCAGGAGGAGCAAGCCACGTGCCATCTTTGCTAGGCACAAATCAACTGATTTGATCGCATCCTTGGCTGGTCTCCAAAAGTTTTCAATTTAATAAACTAAATCAAAGTATGGGCAACCCAAACGCAGAAAGAAACTTGTTTTATTAGTGAGTTATTCTCAAATCTTCAAGGCTTTCTTTTTAATTCCCACATGACGAGTTTTTAATGAGGTGTTTGTTAAGGCTTCATCAATCTTAAGATAGCTACACTGAGACTTGGAATTTGGTGGATCACCAATGATGTCATAGGGAAAAGGCATAGAATAGTAATGGTTTGAGGAGATTACTTTATATAGTCCACTTCTGGGTCTCCATTTCTTCCACAGATCTAGTGCCCCCGGCTGGTAGCTCCCTTTTTCGGCCCCATCTTCCTCCTTTCTCTAGCCCCATCAAATATTTGTATCATATAATCACAAAAAATATAGGGACTGATAGAGTAATTTGAACAGTGGTTATTTTGAGCAGATGTGTAAGAGGTAAAATAAAACCGACCATGTAACCTTTTATCTAAATATGATGATGAGTTAACCTGGGGGAAGAAAGAGTTGTGTAAACTGATCTCCAAAATTTTACTAAGACCAAGAGTGGATGAAGAGGTTGTGTGTGCTGAGAAATAAACACTTAATAAATAAAAGAATTAGAAAATTGGCATAGACAACATTATTACATTTTATATAATTAATATAATACAATACTACACTGTACTACATTATATTTGTAATATTACATATTGAATTAAGGACTATGTTTTTTAATTTTACAGATGAGGACACTAACACTCTCAGAAGTTAATTTGCTTCAAAGATCCTCACCACTGATAAGAGCAAAAATTCAAACTCAGATCTGCCTGATTTACAAACTCATGTTTTTCAACTATTTTAAAAATAATTAAGTTCTAAGCTGTAGGTCATGATGCACATATGGGTCATAAAATTAATTTACTGGATTGCCAACCAGTATATTTCAAAATATAAAAGATAATTTAAAAAAATTCAAGTGCAATGTGGATGGAAATTTTGGGTTTTTTTGGTGGAAAACTTTTTCATGTACACACACGTGTGTGCATGTGTGTGTAAGTATTGTGGGTTGCCAGGTAAAAAGTATTTTTCCTTGTGAACAGCATTCAAAAGTGATTTGAAAACACTGCTTGCAACTAAGGAAGATTAGACAAGATCTACGACACGAGGACATCTACAGGAAACTAGGTGCCCTTTCAGACAAAATAAGTAGAAAGCTGGCACCCATAAAGACAGTTTAAAGAAAGAAGGATGGATGTTTAAGAATAACTCTGAGGTTACTCTTATTTTAATTTTCTGAACTTAACAATTCCCATTTTAGACCAGTGTTGTGATGTAAATATGAAGAGTGACAGTGAGATGAACAAGAATTCTTCATTTAGAGAATGCGGGCCGATCACTGTTAAATCACATGCACATTTGGGATTCCAAGAGGTAGTATGTTATAGTGGGGACCACACATCTTAGGCAGCAGAAAATCTGAGTTTCTATCCTGTCTCCCCACTACTAAAAATATGATTTAAAATTTCTTCAATAGTAAAAAACGATCATTTCCCACTCTGCCTACTTCAGATAGTTACTTTAAAGAAAATCTAAAATGATGTATGTTAACATTATTTGGAATCTATGAAACAATGTACAAATGTAAGGAATTACTGTTTGCCTTTTAGAAGCAAGAAGTAATAAAGTTATACGTTCCTAACTCTCTCCTTCCACACTCCTGCCTGTGTTCTATTGTAGAGATTTGGTTATAGGTGATGAGGGTGAATTAAGTATTTTTTAATTCCAACAAAGAATGCTTATCAGGGATATTATTAATTTATGCAGGAATGATTTATTTTATAAAGCACATTTAATTCTAATGAAATCCAAGAAGTAAATGGATAGAAGGAGCCAGATCCATTGGTAGTCACTCTTGTCAATAATTCAGAAACTTGCTATTTTATTACTGAGTGTTTTAACTCTCCTAGTTTAATTGCTGTTTTCACATGATTGTATTCCTTTCAGTAAATTAATTTTTATGAGAAATTATAGGTAAATTACATCTTTAGTATTTGACTTAACAGGAAGAAATGGCAGTCTGCTTCTGTAAAGATAACAGCCTTAGAGACCATATGGGGCAGATGTACCCTGTCCTATAGGGTTGCTCTGAGTCTAAATCAACTCAATAGCAATGAATTATTTGACTTAACATGTGTTAAAGCAAAACATTTATATAAAACTCAAAGAAGAGAAAAATTATTTGAACTGCTTAGTATAATAGTCATGGTTTAAATTGATGTATATATTAAATTTAGTAGTCAGCAGCAAGTTATTAAAAATACTGGTTAAAACTTATTAGAGTCTATTCTTAAGTGCCAGGCCCTGCTCTAAGCTGTTAATTGCATTAACTCACTCAACCCTCAAATGAACATTATGAGTTATGAGCTTCCTAGTGATTCCAGCTGAGAAGCTTCACTCTTAACCTCCACAATTAAAAAAGTCTATAGACTATGCATTATAATCCCATTTCACTTTCTTTAGAACTTAATTTCTCATTAGTTCTATTTGCTATTCTGTGGAAAAGGAAATACCTCAGCCTCTTTGACAGTAATCAGCAATTAAGAAACCTTATTTCTTTGAAATCTCTAGACTTATAATGTTCGATGTGTCAAAATTAGGAAAGAACATTATAATCAATCCTAGCATGTTACAGTATCTTACACATGCCAAACCTGGCTAGTTTTAATTAAAAACTAAAAATGGAGGAAAGGGATTAGATTGGCTGATCCTTTAAGTCTCTTCAAGTAATAAAATTCTGTGGTTCTATAATCAGATGACAGTATAATTTCCAGACTTCTTTAAAGATACTATCTGTTAGGGATTGGATTGTGCCCTCTGAAAAAAGATACATTAAAGTCCTAACCCTTACACCTGTGAATGCGACCTTGATTGGAAATGGGGTCTTTGAAGATGTTCTCAGTTAGGTTAACATGAGGTCCTGCTGGAGTAGGTTGGGTCTTAATCCTATATGACTGATGTCCTTATAAAAGAGGGGAAAAGACACAATGGCGGAGACAGAGGAAGGGCACCATGTGACACTGCAGCTGAATACTAAGGAACGCCGGGAGCTACCAGAAGCTAGGAGAGAGGCAAAGAACAGATTCTCTCTCAGAAGGACTCACGGCTTACCCCCGATCTTGGGCTCCCAGCCTCCAGAACTGAGACAATAAACTCTTGTTCTTATAAGCCACCTAGTTTGCGGTATTTTGTTACGGCAGCCCTAGAAATTAGTACACTATCCAAAAGACTAGGCTGTGTCTTTGTATTTTTATCACTGACTAATTTAATATTTCAATCAATCCATCTTAAAAGGAGGACATTAAAAACCTGGATTTACCCCCTCCAACACAGAATTCATCAAGGTTGGCAAGCAGGGGAAGGAGTGAGTATCAGAATCCACTACTAATCTTTCTTTCAATGAAACAACATAGCTCCTTAGTGGGACAGAAAACAAGTACACACCCCAGAAGGCCATGGGGTGAGAGAGGAAAAGAGTAACAGCATCTCAAAGGAAGGAAGCAAGAAGGGAGAATATGTCTAAAAAAGTTCCATGGTTAATTCCACTATGGGCATAAGGCCCCTATTTGGAGATTATTATTCTGAGGCAGAAGTGAGGAAACATTTTTGGACAAAATATTAAACTCAGATGAAAAACATGATATAGAGTTTTAAAACTTAGGTAGTTTTTTAATTTATGTAGACTAGGGATAATTTATATAGATTAGTAGTAATAACTGGTTATCAATTACACATTAAAATATTTATTGAACATTTACTGTATGCCAAGCACTGTTCTAGAAACCAAAGCTACATTTCAAGGTATTCATATGAAAATCTGGTGATGTTATTAGAGAATTAGAATAACTTCACATCTCCTCATTTTTTAAAAATATTAATTAAAATAAGCCAAATTTGGCATGCTGGACTCCAAAAGAATATGGGAAGAGAGAAGAGGGAGCCATTAAACACCAAAAGGTTTGCCTCTAAGAGTCTTTCAAATAGCACATCATCACTCTGTTTTTCATCATGATAAAATAATTACTACAAATTGCATTCGGTATCAATTTCAGGTTAATCTAGAACACACAAACTGACTTAGGCACTTGATCCTCAGAACAATCCTAAAATTTGGTCTTTTTTACTAACGTATTTGTGTTTCCTATTTATCTTCCTCAAGGCTTTTCATGGGCAAGAATCAAATCTTATTCATCTTGGCAACCTCTACACCTAATACGGTACCTGGCACAAGAAAAAGGGTACTTAAAAACTGCTTGTACAATGGGTAAGCTATGAATATTCTCACAAATGTAAACAGGAGTTTAATTCGTCCAGTTCCTCTATACTTCACTTAGTCGATAAATGTGAATAGTGCATGGACAAGTCAGGTACAAATATGTCCCTCTCCAGTCTTTAGAAACATAATCAGGAACAGTTCACTCTCTAAGGCTAAATCCAGTTAATATTAACATGGATAAGAGGAAATTAGACCACAGGAGAAGCATTTATTCTAAAATGGCCTTTCTAAGCCTTTGATCCTTGGATGCATTCTTTTAGATCTCAGAGTTCTGTGAGAATTTTTAAATTTTCATTTGAGTGTTAATCTAAAAAATAAAAAAATTAGCAGGAGTATATTCTGGATCATCTGGATAACACCTTTTAATTAAGTATCATTGTGTGATTTCTTGTTCTTGGTCATGTCTGTGATTGTGTTGATTCCAAGGGATCAATTAAAATGCATGTCCTAGACTAGCTTGATAGTTTTAATACAGTATTTCTCAAACTAAAGTACACAGATGTATTCTCAGGGGTCTGAAAAAGTCTCCCTCTCGAAGTAGAAGAAATATTACCTGAAGAGATGGCTTGTAAACATATCCTGATAAAACTTGGTTCTTTTCATCTAGAGAGCAGAATGAATACTTAAAAAAGTACAACTGGAATCTTACTAAATATTAGAAGCTTTATTGTGGCCCATAGCATAACAGATTCTGAAAGAAGTGATAACAATTTTGATTAAGAGATTTTCAACAAAGTAGGACGGAACAAACTTGTTAGTACTGAGCCAGAATTTGTCTTTCCAGTTAGTCTAGTTTGGGTGAAATTATGATTTGCAAGCAGCCCCACTTCTGTTTATCAAATTTCTATTTAGCTGCAAATGTGAGAGCTATAATTTGGTCTCCTGAGTGAGTGTGCATAATGTGTTTTCACAGGTATCATTTGAGCCCTCAGCAGTCTCCAACTGAGGTAGGCAAATATGTTGTGAAGATTAGAGATATATAAAGTATGTATTTAGTACAATGATGAGCACATAAAAAAACATGTTGCTGTCGAGTCAATTCCAACTCATAGTGACCCTACAGGATGGAGTAGAACTACCCCATAAGGTTTCCAAGGCTGTAATCTTTATGGAGGCAGACTGCCACATATTTCTCCTGTGGAGCAGCTGGTGGTTGGAACCACCAGGTTTTTGGTTAGTAGCCAAGATCTTAACCACTGCACCACCAGGGATCCTTATAATAAGCCCATAAAAAAACCAAACCCGTTGCTGTCAAGTTGAGTTCAACTCACAGTAACCTTATAGACAGAGTATAACTTCCCAGAGGTTTTCCAAGGAGCAGCTGGTAGATTTGAACTGCCAGTCTTTTGGTCAGCAGCTGAGCTCTTAACCATTGCACCACCAGGGCTCCAAATAAACCCGTTGCCATCGAGTTGATTCTGACTCATACAGTAGGCAAAAAATAAAAGGTAACTATCCCCGGGTGGCACAAACAGTTTGGGCTTGACTACTAACCTAAAGGTTGGCGGTTCGAATCTACCCAGCAGAGCTAGAGAATAAAGGCTTGGTGAACTGCTTCCATAAAGATTACAACCAAGAAAACCCTATGGAACTGTTCTACTCTATAATGCTTGGGCTCTCCATGAGTCAGAATTGACTTGACGGCAACAGGTTTGAGTTTTTTTGTTTGTTTATTTTTTGTGTGTGTGGTATTATTTGACAGCATAGGTATTATTTCCCACTTAATGAATGGACAAATTGAGACTTACAATGATTTAAGTGACTGGCCCATATCCAGTGATCATCCAATCATTAATTTATCAAATATTTATTGTAGACCTAGTATGTGCCCCAATCTTAGGTCTTATTCCTCCCAACAGAACGCTGTTTCCACTGTACAATACTGAGGCTTAAACTCTAGTTTATTAATAATTCTTTGTGAGTGGGTTCATGTAAGTCAGTGCTAGCTCCTCTCACTCCTAACCTAATTCTAAACATGTTTATACATGTACCTTTCTTTCTAAATCCCTTAATTTTTCAGTGTTGTTAATGTTGCACGTTGCCAGTTTATGAGACTTGCATTTCTTTCTACCTATTGCTAAATTGTTAGCTATGGATGCAATTGGCTAATAAGAATCCAGAGCGCTCTTTAGAGATGCAAAAATCTCACTACAAGAAGTTGCTAAACAAGGCTGTAATGACTACCCCTTGCTTGGTGTCCAAACTAATAATTCAAGGGAACTTGAATAAAAAACCTCTTGAGGAAACTCTGGTGTTTGCTTTGGATGAGAAAAGATATTCTCAACTCCTGATAAATTGCTTCTTTCTCTCCCTATTGTCTTCCTCTCCTCCCATGAGCACTATTGCTGCCTTTCCCTCATCCCTCAAAGGAAATTTCACACCTCAAGTTCTCTAATAAACCTCTTTTCCAAGGGCAATAGCATCCTTCAATCACTCCAGTAATGACTTGGCAAACCTACTCAAGTGCAGAAATTCCAGACTAAAAAGAATTTTCTTCTTTTTAGTGATTACATCTTCCTCCACCCCCAGGGATTACTTACTCTAAGGTGCACTCTTATGAGCTCTTATTCATCTGTGTTTGGGGCTTTTATTCTACCCTGAAGGTCTTTCAATTCTGAAGGAAGAGGCTGGAAAGGATCTGAGTATGGGACAAAAAGCAATCGCCCACATCATCATACACATGTATATAAACAGGTTCATTAACTGGCAGGCAGCTCCTGAGCACACCCTTCTTCACGCCTTTCATGATGATCACAACCACTGTAACACCAGACACTGGAATCCTCTTCTCCACATCTATGTCCTTCATTTCTAAGAACGGGAAGCATTAATTTGAAGAAGTCACCATTTGAAAACAAGATTTCCTTTTTCTATTCTACTCCTTACTCCAGGAGAGAGCAGACCAAGAAAAGATCTTCGAAAAGAATGAAATCATAGGATTTGGGTTGCTCCTTTACAATCATCAACACAGAGAGATAGATGGAAGAGAGAAATCCCTTGGTGCAGGTTAGGGATGAGAAAGGACTGAAAAACATTTTATAGAAGGGTGGAAAAAGACTATTTAGAATAAGTGGTCAACAAAGGAAACAATGGTAGAATATGAGTGAGCAAAAAGCTTAGTTACTGGAGAAGTGCTGCATGATTTTTAATGAAGCAAAGAAAATAACCAAGGAGAAATGGATTAAGCAGAAATGGCAGCTATGTTTCATCTCACATACCACCTGTTTGGTTATAGTGTCTACCTGAGGAGTTGTGTTGACTACACACTTGGATTAAGATCTTCCCTGTATTGCTTTTAACAGCAGAAGTCAAGGGGAGACTCCAACTCTATAGCATCCTGGATAAACTCTCCCCTACCTCTTCCTCCAGGAGTAGTTAAAGTGCTCAGCTGCTATCTGAAAGGTTGGTGGTTCGAAACCACCAGTGGCTCTGAGGGAAAAAGATGTGGCAGTCTGCTTCCATAAAGATTTACAGTCTTGGAAACTCTATGGGGCAGTTCTACTCTGTCCTGTAGGGTCACTATGAGTTGGAATCGATGACAGTGAGTTTCGTTTTTGGTGGGGCACCTCTTCCTACAGCTAACACCCTCAATCTCACCATCACCAGTTGCTTAGGACTATCTGTTTATGCCAATCACCAGGTCAACCCTCATCCCTCCAAACGTAACCCCTGTATGATTGTGTATATACCCTTTTCTGACTCTGTCTCCCATATCCTGAAACTCTTACACTAAGTCCTCTAGAATGCATGGATGTAGTCATTAGCAGCATCTCTGTATCCTCAATCTCTTTTCAATGAATATCTCTGTATCCTAAATCTCTGTATCCTTAATCTTCTTAATCCAACTGAAACTCAGACTCTGTTTCCCTCCAGTTTACTCAAGTGATAATTACTTCCTCTCTAGACTTGGTGGAGCTGTCTTATGCTCCTTGCCCCTCATTACCCTTCCAAACTATTTTTTCTCCTCCTTATTTCTAAAACTCCATGTGTCATCAGCCTTTTGGTTTCTGGTTTACTGCCACATTCTCCAACATATACATAGGTGATTCTTCCAAAACCTCTGGAATTTTGGGTACTTAACTTTCTCTCCACTAATGATTTGTCCTGTTCTCTACCTCAGCAACTCACTTCCATCATCATACTCTAGACCTTGTCATTTTCAATTATTACAACCCTCCTCTAGGATTTCAATTTCAAGCATTCAACTCCAATACCAGTTTTTGTCTTGGCAATTTGCTTGTCCAACTCCAACAATCCGTCAACTCCTGACACTTCGAGTCTATTCACCTTTTTACAGTACCCACATCTCTCTTCACTCAGCCTAAATTCCATGCATGTCTATTATCTTTTCATTCATTCCCTTGCATTCATCCTCAGTTTGCTTGCATTTCTCTATCTTTGCCATACACATTTAGCTAAACCACACCCTGATTATATATATAACTCTCCACCTGATCCCATGACAGAATGTGGCTGCAGAAGAACACAGCCAGCCATATTAGCTGGTCTCACTTTAAATTCCTGGGCATAATGCTTAAGTGGGCCCTTAACGCTGCCTGGCAATCATAATCTGTTTTTCTTAATCACAATCTCTCCCACTCCCTTAGATGATTATTTCACACCCTTTTTTTTAGCTCCTCAAACCTTTATCACCTCCTCTCCCATCCTCACTCTCAGTTGATGACCTTGACTCATATTTCATTGAAAAAATGGAAGCAATCAGAGAGAACTTCCACCCCAGATCTAGCTCTCAGCACCATACCCATACTTTTTCCTGCTCCTTCACCAGTATACTCTGCCTCGCCTTCTTTTCCTGAATTATACATACTTCAAGCAAAGGTTTGGAGCCTTGGTGGTGCAGTGGTTAAGCATTCAGCTGCTAAACAAAAGGTCAGCTGTTCAAATCCACCAGCTGCTCCTTGGAAACCCTATAGGGCAGTTCTACTCTGTCCTAAAGGGTCATTATGAGTCAGAATCGACTCAAGGCAACAGAATTGGTTTGGTTTACGCAAAGATTAACTCCTCCACTTGTACATCAGCCCCATCTCCTCTCGTCTACTTATCTTGGTTTCCTAATGCTGCTATAACAGAAATACCACAAGTAGGTGGCTTTACGGAACAGAAATTTATCTTCTCACAATTCAGGAGGTTAGAAGTCTGAATTCAGGGCATCAGCTGTAGGGAAAGGCTCTCTGTCGCCTCTAGGGGAAGATCCTTGTCTAAGCTTCTGTAGCCCTGGCCTCCTTCAGTTTCTTGGTGATTTATATGTAGCATCTACCCCCACTTCCACACACCCCATTTATGCTTGCTTATCTCTGTGTCTATGCTGCTGTGTTTACAACTCAGAAGTAATTAGGTTTAGAACACATCCTACAATGGTTTGGCCTCGTTAATATAACAAAGAAAAAAACCTTTTCCCAAATGGGATTACTCCACAGGTATAGGGGTTGGGAATCCAACACATATTTTGGAGGACACAATCCATCCATAACACTACTCAAGGACATCATCCAGCAATTCTCGAATCTCTCTTGCATCATTCATTTTCCCTTCTCTGCTGGACTTTTCTCCTATCAGTGAAACAAAAATGTTATCTCTTTCAGCTTAAAAAAAAAAAAAAAAAAGCCTTTCTTGGTCCTATGCTGTCTTCCAGCTACCTCCCCTGTTGTCTCCTTCCCTTTATAGAAAAATCTTTGAAAGAACAGTTAGTCCTCCCATCGTCTATTGAATGAACGCCAGTCAGGCTTTCACCCTATACTCTACTGAAAGTGCTTTCATCAAGTCACTCCGTTACCACCACATTACAAACCTCTTGGTCAGTTTCTCAGCTTACTTGATGTATCAACAGTACTTTACAGGATCAATCATTTATTGTACTTGAAAATTTAAAAAAAAAACAAAAAAACAAAAAAACCTTGGCTTCCAAAACACACTCTCCAGGTTATCCTCCTATTTCTCTGAGCATTCTTCCCCAGTCACCTGACTGGCTCTTGTTCATATCACTGACTCTAAATGTTGAAGTGCCTTAAGCCACAGTCCTTGGATCTCTTCTATTTTCCATAAACTTTCACTCTTTTGGTAGACTTGTCCAGTTTCATGGTTTTAAATATTGCCTATACAGTCATGGCAAGTCACTGGGTGGTGCAGTTAATGCACTCAGCTGCTAACTGAAAGGTTGGATGTTCAAGTTCACCCAGAAGTGGGTTGGAAGAAAGGCCTAGTGACCTACTTTGGAAACATCAGCTATTGAAAAACCCACCGGGGCACAACTCTACTTTGACACATGTAGGGTCACCAGGAGCCAAAACAGACTCGACGAAAACTTTTTTTTTAATACACTGATGGCTTCAAAATTCATATCTCTGGCCAAAACCTCTCTCCTGAACTCTGGACTCATCTATCCAACTGCCTACTCAACTGACCTCCTGGTTATTCCTCTAAACCCCCTTCTCACACAATCTTCCCCATCTTGGTTAATGAAACTTAAACTCTCCTTCTTTCCATTACGACCCCAACCATCATCCCTGACTCCTCCCTTTGGCTATCACCTTACATCAAATCCATCAGCTCTATCTTTGAACTATATCCGGAATCCATCAATTTCTCACCTCTCCTGCTGTTGTCCTGGTGTGAAACATCTCAGGTCTCACCAAGAGTATTACAAAAACATCCCCGGGTTCTGCCATTGCTCCTTTTCACCCTGAGTGTTACCATTCAAATGTAAGTCAGCTTATATCATTTCTCTGCTAAAAACTCTCTAATCACCTCTCATCTTGTGCAGAATTAAAACCAAAGTTTCTGAAGTAGCCTACAAGGTCTCACATGACTTGGCCTCTGGCTTCTGCTCTCCTCTGACCTCCCACTACTCTTGCCCCTACTCATAATACTCCAGCTACACTGGTCTCCTTGCTGATTGTTGAACATGCCAGGCATGCTTCCAGCTTAAGGATTTCTTATTGGTGGCTCAGTGGTAGAATTCTTACTTTCCATATGGCAGATCAGGGTTCAATTCTCAGCTTCAATTCCCGGCCAATGGACCTCATCTGCAGCCACCATCCATCTCTCAGTAAAGGTATGCGTGTTGCCATGGTGCTGAACAGGTTTCTTGGAGCTTCCAGACTAAGACAGACTAGGAAGAAAGGCCTGGCAATCTACTTCTGAAAATCAGCCAATAAAAACCCTATCGATCACAATGATCCACAAACGCGAACCAGGAAGTGTTTTTTCTGTTATGCACTGGGTTGCCAGAAGTCAGGGGCTAACTCAATGCCAACTTACAACAACAAAGCTTTCTAAAAGGTACTTGCTCCTAATAGCTCATGGCTTACTTGCTCACTTCCTTCAGGTCTTCTTCTGACCACTCTATCTAAAATTACATGTGACTCTCCTTCTGATCCAATCCTCCCTTGCTGTATTTTTCTATCATTTACTACCAATTCACATTCCACATATTTTACTTTTTTCCTTCCTAGTGATTATCTCTTTCCTCTTAGATTGTAAGCTCCAAAAGAGCAGGATTTTTGCCTGCTTTGTTCTCTGCTCTACCTTGATTCCTAGAATAGTGTCTTCCACATGTATGCGTGCAATAAATCTTTGAATAAATGGGTGAGCAATGGTGAGCCTGAGTTCAGATTTGGCAGCAAAAAATGGCAGGCTTATGATTCTGAGATGAGTTAGGGAGAGTTAAGTGGCAGCCTGGGAGTCAGGTATTAAAATTCTTGTCTTTTACTGACAGGAGAGAGCATTCAAGAGAGTCCTCAGCAAATAAGTTATTCTGTTCTAGTCTAAACCACTACAACAGAGTGCTTAAGAAGACAAGATAGTCACAAAAATAATTTGCATGAAGTTACCCCAGCATTGTAAAAATGGAGTAAGAGTCATATTTCAAGCAGCCATAAATCTTATTGTTGCAAATAGAGGCAAAACTACTTAGAGCTACGGAAAAGTAGTTGGTTAAAAGTCTCTAGTTTAATAACTGCACGTTGAACAATTATCAGTAATGAAACTAAAAATTCTAAGTATTCAAGGTGTTACTGTTGTTAGGTGCCATTGAGTTGGTTCCAACTCACAGCGACCCTATGTACAAGAGAACAAAACACTGCCTGGTCCTGCCCCATCTTCACAATCATTGCCATGTTTGAGCCCACTGTTGCAGCCATTATGTCAATCTGTCTTGTTGAGGGTCTTCCTCTTTTTCACTGACCTTCTACTTTACCAAGCATGATGCCCTTCTCCAGGCAGTGGTTCCTCCTGAGAACATGTTCAAAGTACGTGAGACGAAGTCTCACCATCCTTGCTTCTAAGGAGCATTCTACCTGTACTTCTCCCAAGAAAGATTTGTTCCCTTTTTTGGCAGTCCATGGTACATTCAATATTCCTCACCAACACCACAATTTAAAGGCATCAATTCTTCTTCAGTCTTCCTTATTTATAGTCTCTGCTTTTCAACACTTTAAAGAGGTCTTTTGCAGCAGATTTTCTTGACTGCTGCTTCCATGGGTGTTGATCGTGGATTCAAGTAAAATGAAATCCTTGACAACTTCAGTCTTTTCTCTGTTTATAATGATGTTGCTTATTGGTCTGGTTGTGAGGATTTTTGTTTTCTTTATGTTGAAGTGTAATCCATACTGAAGGCTGTATGTTGTCTTTAGTCTTCATCAGTAAGTGCTTCAAGTCCTCTTCACTTTCTGCAAGCAAGGTTGTTTCATCTGCATATCACAGGTTGTTGATGAGTTTTCCTCCAATCCTGATGCCGTGTTCTTCTTCATAAAGTCCAGTTTCTCAGATTATTTGCTCAGCATACAGATTGAATAAGTATGGTGAAAGGATACAAGCCTGACACACACCGTTCCAGACTTTAAACCATGCAGTATCCCCTTGTTCTGTTCGAATGAATGTCTCTTGGTCTATGTACAGGTTCCTTGTGAGCACAATTAAGTTTTCTGGAACTCCCATTCTTCGCAATGTTATCCATAATTTGTTACGATCCACACAGTCAAATGCATTTGCATAGTCAATAAAACATAGGTAAACATCTTTCTGGTATTCATTGCTTTCAGCCAAGATCCATCTGACATCAGCAATAATATCCTTTGTTCCACGTCCTCTTCTGAATCCAGCTTGAATTTCTGGCAGTTCCCTGCTGGTGTACTGCTGCAGCCGTACTCAAAATAGGCACCTCTTATTCAAGTCCAACCTGAACTGAAACTACCCAGTATAGAGCAAGGACCAGTATTAATACAATGAAGAAGATCAGAGGATGATACAGAATCCAAAAACAAAAAGGCATACATAACCAGAACCAAGACAGAAGCTTCACTCTTTGCTTTGTCCAAATGAAAGGTCAATAATAAACACTCTAGATATACAACTGTATTATTTGTACAAATACTTGTGCCTGATTTAACTGGTTAGAAAACTATATATAGTTCATGCCATATTTTAATAATTCCATGAATTCAGTTCTCTGCTATTCTTTTTTGTTGTTGTTGTTGTTTTTACAAAGTGCCTGGAAACCCTAGTGACATAGTGGTTAAACGCTATGGCTGCTAACCGACAGGTCGGCAGTTTGAATCTACCAGACACTCCTTGGAAACCCTATGGGGCAGTTCTACTCTGTCCTATAGGGTCGCTATGAGTCAGAATCCACTTGACAGCAATGGGGTTTTTTTTGTTTTGTTTTGTTTACAAAGACCCAAGCTAATGAAATTGTTTTTGAATTTTTAAAGAGAGGTCCAAACCAGATGGATCCAAATGACATTTGTAAAAAGATATTAGTTACAGAGGAAGATTTTAGTTCAGTGCAGTCAAATAAACAGTAACTATTACCAAATTGCTACTAAATGTGGCCTTTCCTATTTGAGGACACAAGTGATGATATTACCATACTACTTTTGTGAAAGATTAGGTCAAGAATTAGTATCAAAAGAAAATCCAACACCTCTACAA